>NC_062518.1:895150-952650 GCF_022655615.1 Tachysurus fulvidraco
TCTCCGTGTTGTCTTCGTGTTGTCTCCGTGTTGTCTTCGTGTTGTCTTCGTGTTGTCTTCGTGTTGTCTCCGTGTTGTCTCCGTGTTGTCTCCGTGTTGTCTCCGTGTTGTCTTCGTGTTGTCTTCGTGTTGTCTTCGTGTTGTCTTCGTGTGCTCCGTCTCATTGTTCTGTCGAGTATCACTATTCTTTTTGCCCAGTGTTTTACGGATTTGTTTGTTTTGTGTTTTGATTAAATAAATCATGTTTTTTTAGCTGATCCTTGCGTCTCGATCTGAAATTGATTCACAACGACGCAATTTTCTGACAGTCTGTCCTTCGTTCCACCTTTAATGTATTTTGCCTATAGATGACTTTTTGATTTAAAAATGAGTGACATGACGTACGGCTAAGTACGGTGACCCGTACTCAGAATTCGTTCTTTGCGTTTAACCCACCCAAAGTACACACACACACACACACACACACACACACACACACACACACACAGCAGTGGGCAGCCATTTATGCTGCGGCGCCCAGGGAACAGTTGGGGGGTTCGGTGTCTTGCTCAAGGGCACCTCAGTCGTGGCCGGCCCGAGACTCGAACCCACGACCTTAGGATTACGAGTCAGACTCTAAAAGTCCAGATCCGATCCAGCAGATGCTTCACTTGGAATTTGTAATAAAGTTAAAAGTGTAAACTGAACAAATCCTCAGTATGAGATATGAGCACTGAAGGAGTCTCTTAATGAGTCTCTCTCACTAATAGTTGATAGTAAAGTTCAGTTCTTTAAGCAGCACCAGGCTCAGATGTCACTTTCTGCCATGATCATCCATCTTGTCTTGATTTGGAGGAAGCACCCTGCTGCAAAATTGCCAATTTTATCTCGCTGCGTCTGATCACTCCGGCGTTCTGTTACAGAGTCTGTCGCAGTTCCTGCGCTCACTCTCGCTCTCTCTCGCGCTCGTCGCAGCTCAGCTCAGCCTGCTACGTTTAGCTAATGCCATCGCAAAAGCTTCGCGATACGATCGTCTCCATGAAGTGTAATGCAGCGTCATAATCACCTCATTCATATAAAATCATCCGTTTATTTTTAACCAAAAGATGTTCATCATCTTTAGAAACATTATAATAAACTCTTCAGGCTAAAGTTCAGACAGATTAAATATAAAACACTGAAATCTTCATATGACCAGCATCAGTTGACCTTAAATCACTCTCTGTAACCCTAGTGTTTATAATGCCTCATAAACCTGCATGTAGTGTTCTAAATGCTTCATATAATACCATCTGTTTTAATCTTAATGTTAGTATAACAGAAGGTTAGAATGTTAGGACTGTTCATAGTGAAACACTAGCTAGACTCTGACAACCCGATGTTAATAAGGCTTCATAAGACCTACGTGGCCACTTCCTCATATGCATAGAGCGATGAAGGTTATTAGACCATGCTGTTAGAAACACATCAGTCATATGCACTATTCCAGCTGATATTAGGAGTTATAATGCTTGAGTGAAAGCAGTGTTTACGACAGTGTTATAAACAGTACATATGTCGGTTATGTGACTCGGATGTCGTGTCCTCTTCTAATACAAACTCACATAAAACATGACAGTTTTTGAGAAAAACCCAGCACTGCTTTATAAAAGATGGAAGCAGCGGTGATGAAAGTGTCATGAAGCCCTTATGTAGGAATGACACGTTCTTCATTGTCGGTTTAAGATACGCAGATTTACAGGAAAAGAAACGTCCTTTCTTTCAACACGTCTCTTTACGAAGTCGCCGGACAGGTCCCAATTATGAGGCATCACACAAAGCTCATCTGGTTCATTAAAAAGTGAAATAAATGAGAGCGTGTGGACCCGAAACGCCGCTCGGTGTGTTAGAATCCATTACGCCATGACACTTCCTATTAAAGCTGCGCTTAATCAAATCTCACGCCCATTTTATCAAACGCTAATACGGCAGCGAGATTGAGAAAACAAACAGCGGCTAATGGCTTTGCTGACATTTACAAAGGTTTCGACAAACTCGTCCGTAATATTTTGAGTTTTCTGTAAACGAAGATGGTACAAATTGGAGCAGTGATTTACGATCCGCCGCAGGGGCCGTGTCCTGCACACCAGGGCTGCGTAAATTAATTGCGATACGTGCGTGTTTAATTATAAACCTCTCTCCTGAAATAAGATTAATTATTATCTGTATCGGTTACGAGCCTCCGTAGCGTCTCAGTCAGCGCTCGCTTTCCTGTCTGGAAGTTTCTGGAAAGTGTGAAGTCAGTAGTGTTGAAACTGTCACCATCTGATTGGTTTTTGGTAGCAAACCTTTCTTAACATTAATGGAAGGAGTCTCCAGTGTTAGTGTGTGTGTTATAGCAAATATAATAACATTATTACACTCGCTTTGGGCAACAGGACAAAAATAATAAATAACAAGAAATAAACACTTTTTATTTAATGTCTAGAAAATAAAAAATCAAGTTACTTAAACATTTTAGCTCAGTACAGAGGATTTAAAATTAAATGAGATGTCTGTTACACCACGGGTCCCCAACCTTTTTGTCACCGCGGACCAATCAATGTTTGATCATTTTACCGTGGCCCGCTGGGGGTGGGGGGTGGCGGCTATACGATTAAATTAAAATGAATAATTTTAATGTAATTGTATTTAAACATGCCTTTTTAACTCACTACAACAATAAACCAATGAGAACCCTGAGCTTGTTTCTTTACAACGAGACGGTTCCATCTGGGGTAACAGGAGACAATGTCACCCGAAGTGTGTCGCTTATGTCCAGTTTATTCCGTCGTTTTGTTTCGGTTGCCGTCACTGCAGAAATCCCCGCTTCACACAGATAGCATGTCGGACATGACGATAGGGATGTAAGTGCTGTGGTGACAATCTCAGGGTATTCCGCCATGACTTTAATCCAGAACACCGGCAGAGTTTCTAACTTACTAACGACGTCTGTTTCGTGCTCGTTTTTGCTAATTTGTGGGTTAAATTTGAGCAAACACAATATACACGTACACCAAGCACTGTTAAACATGACAAAGTACCGGTGAACAGAGAGAAGAGCGATACACACCTTCTCTCTCCACCAAAGCTACAACACCACTGCCGCTTGCAGCCGCTCAGCTCCAGGCGTCACCTAAACCCGGCCCGATATCACGATATTTTGCGCATGCGCGGTATCGGTGCGGCTTTAGATGACGTCTCTCAGCTCCCGGTTAACCTCTCGTCCATGGAAAGTCGCACAAACCCGAGAGAAATACACCACAGGAAATAAAATGGAAATAATTTAATGTTCCTTGGGCGGCCCGGTACCATTTGGTCCACGGACCGGTACCGGTCCGCAGCCCGGGGGTTGGGGACCACTGTGTTAGATGATGTGATGTCTGAGATGTCTGATAGATGATGTGATGATCTGATCAATGACTGGGTTTTTAATGCTTATGTTAGAGATCATACTCAAAATCTCTTTATTGTCTTTTTTTTTGTATCATTTAATAATCGAACATTATAAAGCCTACGTAGATTTTTCTTATCATATTATTCCGTTATCACACAGAGACAATTCTACCAAGGACGAAGACATCCGAGTCCAATCCCATTAACAGTGAGAGTAGGACACGGGTTCTCCTTACGTTCCTTCCCAGAGCGATCACACGGATCCTGCTGCTTCTGCCTGAGATTTATTTCTCTCCTCCATGTGCAGAAGAAGAGCTTCTGGATCTCGAGCTTGATCCCGATCTTCATCTTCGGCGTCTTCACTCTCGGGAGAAGTCGAACCTCTCCCCTGTGATGAACTCTCGTGTCCTGCAGATGGCAGTGTTGATGCATTTTAATAAACATTAATAATAACAACAAAAGTCTAAAGAAGAAAACCAAAAGAAGAGTTTGGACATTTTTGGGTGTAGCGTCTCTCCTCTACACACGGATGGAGAGCACAAACACGGCACGTGCGCTAACTATATGTAATTTCAGAAGCGCAGAATGAGATTAGGAGCAGAAAAGCCTGAGGCGTTTTTCATCTCTGTGTTTAAAGCTGAAGGAGGAGAAAATTGTTCCTTCACTAAAGTCTCTTCATGATTGCTCGCTAAATGAGTGTGTTCACTGATCTCTGGGGCACGCCGACAGTTATTACACTTTTTTTGTCTTACTTTCATTTCTGTGGATTCTGACAAAAATCCTTTTATTTTTATTTATTTTTTTTTATTTCCTCTCTGGGATTCAGGCTTCGGGAGACGTGTGAGCGAGCGAGTCCGTGAGCCTGCTGGAGTTTGACAGGCAGGAGACGGAGGTTTGATGGACGGCTCAGGGCAGAAAATCCCTGCAGGAAATGAAATCCTGAAATTCTGGACGCTGCAGGTTTTGATTTTTGCGCAGATCTGTTAATGAAGGACGAGCGGACAGGGAACGAGACGCCGGACAGATCCTGCAGTCTGATGCAGACGGTTTCAATTCGATATCATTCTGAACAACGTCTCAATTTAAACACTGAGTGTAAACAGTGTTTGTTTGCGTCCTCTGATGATGTGTGTACACGATGTTCATCCTGATCCTGTACATTATACATCTGAAGGTTTTTTCCTCCTTTATTATCCCACATTCGGGGTCTGTTCTGTGCTTCATCGCCACCTTCAGCCTCCAAAAAATGATCAAAAATGTAAATTTTGCCTTTTTGCTTCACTGATAATTACATTAATAATTTATTAACATTTATTTTTTTATTTATTTTAATTAATTTCCTTAGATTTGCGACTCTGAAGCTATACTTTATGTGTATTACATGATAATAAACCATTTATAACCGAAGTAATTCACTGACGGCAGTCACGGTCATCTTCTCTTTATTGCTAAACAATTTATTAGTATTTATTTTTAGTATAATGTATTATAACTACACGTTAGTACACATACATCATCTATATTAAAGTGACAGAAATCCATCATTAATTCATCACTAAGATGTAATAATAATAATAATAATAATAATAATAATAATAATAATTAAATTAAAAACAACAACAACAATGATAATAATAATAATAATAATAATAATAATGATAACACTAATAGTAATGATAATAACAATATAACAACAATATAATAATAATAATAATAATAATAATAATAATAATAATAATAATAATAATAATAATAATTAAATTAAAAACAACAACAACAACAATGATAATAATAATAATAATAATAATAATAATAATAATAATAATAATAATAACACTAATAGTAATGATAATAACAATATAATAACAATATAATAATAATAATAATAATAATAATAATAATAATAATAATAATAATAATAATAATAATAATAATAATAACAATAATAATAATAATAATAATAATAATAATAATAATAATAATAATAATAATAACTGTGCATTAAATATAAATATACAATATAAAATGTGCTAAATTATAAATGCTCATAAACAGACTGTGAGCTTTTATGAACCCCTTTTTCTTCTCTGTGGTGTTTTTGATTCTAAACACACGGCACTATTTCTGAAACATGGATATTTTCTTCTTTTACTCTTGTTCTTGTCATTTTTTTTCTCTGTCCTACTTCTTAAGCCTGCAGGTCTGTGCTGAAACGCCGGAGGTAAACAAAGTCCCCTCTTTACATCACACACCGGACCACTGACCCACTTACACCACATGTTCCACAGAAAGAGTGTGGACAAGAAAGAAACTGAAAACTCTGAGATTAAAGTGTGTGTGTGTGTGTGTGTGTGTGTGTGTGTGTGTGTGTGTGTGTGTGTGTGTATGTCACTGATTTGTTTGTTGAAGATAAAATCACTGATATTAAAACTAATACTCAGGTTTTTATGTTTAGTACCAAACCTTCTCCACCTTCTCTACCAACTGGTCCTCACTGGACCACCAGGTGAGAAAGGGGTGGAGTAAAGCACCACTGGGGGTGTGTCTATAAGAAGATGGACAGGAAAGCAATCGTTTTATTTTATTTTTATTCAGTTTTTAGCTTTGACAATCTTCTACATGTTTTTACAAATATCTGTAGCAATAAATAAAAAAATAAAGACTAAAGAGCCGCCACTGTCAGAGGACACGGTGGTGGAGGACAGAAGACCTCCGTCAGGCTGGTGTATCAGGTCAAGGTCAACAATCGAGAGAAGACTTCATCATCCAGAGGGTTCACCGTCAGATGTACATGTAGACCACTGGAAAGCCTCAGAAACATGGACACCAGAGTAGAGTTAATCAGAAACATCTGAAAACATCTGCACTGCTCTGGCACAACATCTTCTGTACAGACGAGATGAAGATCATCTAACTTGTAGCAGAATGATGAGATGAGAAGAGGATGGAGAAGTTAAGAGAAAAGGATAGAAAGCAACCAGAGACTTTAAGACAAAGAAGTAAAAAGTGTTTCGCTTCCATTGTGTTTAACTTGCTGAAGACAAAACACCAGAAGAAGAAGAAGAAGAAGAAGAAGAAGAAGAAGAAGAAGAAGAAGAAGAAGAAGAAGCAGGAGGTGAAGAGAGTTAAAGACCTGTCAGAACACCACCAGGGAGGAAAGCCATCATCTGGAGATGTTTATCAGACTTCAGGCTCTCAGTGACTGCAACCAGGTTTTCAACATTACAGTTTCTGTCACGATTTAGTCTGATTTTTGTCGTGTTTTTTGTTTTCGTTTCATGTTCACGTGTCTGTCCCACCCTCGTCTTGTCCATCCCGCCTCAGCACACCTGTCCCTTATGTGTACCATTGTCTTCATTATTTAGCCATGTTGTGTTGCCTTTGTGGTGCAGAATCCTCCTCTATGTTTTGCCTTTGTGTGGCTCAGTCTTGTTTTTTTGAGATTTGGTTTAAATCTGTTTTTTATTTGGTTATCCTGCATTTGGTCTTTTTAGTGACGTGACGTGACGTGACGTGACGTGACGTGACATGACGTGACGTGACGTACGGCTAAGTACGGTGACCCGTAGTCAGAATTCGTTCTCTGCATTTAACCCATCCAAAGTGCACACACACAGCAGTGAACACACACACAGCAGTGAACACACACACAACAGTGAACACACAACAGCAGTGAACACACACACAACAGTGAACACACACACACACAGCAGTGAACACACACACAACAGTGAACACACAACAGCAGTGAACACACACACAACAGTGAACACACACACACACACACATCAGTGAACACACACACACACACACACACACACAGCAGTGAACACGCACACAACAGTGAACACACACACATCAGTGAACACACACACATCAGTGAACACACACACACACACAGTGAACACACACAGCAGTGAACACACACACACAACAGTGAACACACACATCAGTGAACACACACACACACAGTGAACACACACACACACACAGCAGTGAACACACACAAACAGCAGTGAACACACACACATCAGTGAACACAAACACACACAGTGAACACACACACACAGCAGTGAACACACACCCGGAGCAGTGGGCAGCCATTTATGCTGCGGCGCCCGGGGTGCAGTTGGGGTGTTCGGTGCCTTGCTCAAGGGCACCTCAGTCGTGGTATTGCCGGCCCGAGACTCGAACCCACAACCTAATGGTTAGGAGTCAGACTTTCTCACCATTAGGCCACGACTTCCACAGGTTTTTGCATTTTAACTATAAAGACACTCCGGTCCTATAACAGTTTTATTAATCATGATTTTAGTTTGTCTAATCTTTTAAGTCTTTAAAAAAGGGGCGGAGCCACATGCAAAAAAAGTTCCAGTACCATTAACTACATTTGCAGGTAAAGTCTCTACAAACATCATCTTCATTGTTACATTTAACTAGACGAGCAATAACAAGGACTGGACGTGTCTTACGTCTCATTTCTGTCCATTTTCATGCGTTAATTAAATGTTGCTCTATTAATGAGAGCAGATGCGTGTGAACGTGAGCTCCGGTGTCTCAGGAGACGGGCATGGAGACGTCCTCATGCAGCACCAGCACCAGACTCATTACAATTAATTAACTAACTCTGAAAGGTCCTGGCACTCCAGAAGTGCGGCGTCTCCTCTCCGGGCGTCGGGGTTGGTGGAGTGTGAAATCCAGCACGACACTGACACACCTTAACATCGGAGAGTCCGGGATCTCAGTCATGGCTTCTGGAGCTGCTGGAATGCCATCTGTTGAGCAGCGCAGGAATGTGAGGAGTTTGTTCCTGTGAGACGTGAGCTCATTAAAGTTTTGGGCCAAAATGGATGTGATGAATATTCACGCTGATGTTTGCTGCTTCTTAATTCACAGAGGAACATCTCACTTACAGCAGCTGGATTATTTCTGGGGAAATAAATAAATAAATAAATAAATAAATAAATAAATAACAAGTTCAATGACATAAAAATATATTTACATATATGAATAAATAATGACAAACTCTTTGTTCACCGCTTATAGAGTTTTGCATATTTATTTATTTATTTATTTATTTATTTATTTATTTATTTTCACCTTTTTAACGTTAACATCAGACAAAATGCACTGAAAGATTATTATATAATATTTTTGTCACATCACTCACTCCTATAGATCATTTCCACTTAAATTATGCAAATTTTGCAGCGAAAAAAAAAACTTTTTTTGAAGAAAACAATAAACAAACAATGAAAAAAGGACGGATGGGTTTGCAGTTTGCAGCAAGGAAGACTGAAAAATATTAAAAATAATGGGAAAAAATGGAAATCTGCCCGTGTGAGATTCTCGTTTCAGGTGTGTGTGTGTGTGTGTGTGTGTGTGTGTGTGTGTGTGTGTGTGTGTGTGTGTGTGCTGTACATGTACAATATTTTCTCTTGGTATTAACACTGTGTGTATGTCAGTGATGGGACGATATAAAGTATTCACTCAGTGGAGATTTTTCCCAAACTGTGTCAGTTAGTTGTTTTCCTCTGAAGAGAAACTAAAAGCAGAGCTGAGAGAGAGAGAGAGAGAGAGAGAGAGAGAGAGAGAGAGAGAGAGAGAGAGAGAGAAAAGAGAGAGAGAGAGAGAAACAGAGAAAGAGAGAGGAGAGAGAGAGAGAGAGAGGGAGAGAGGGAGACAGAGAAAGAGATATATATATATATAACTAATACAGAGATACAGCTACAGATATGAACAGATATACAGATAAATATATATATTATATAGATATATAGAGAGAGAATAGATATATCTATATATATATATGGAGAGACATATATATATAGCAGCGTATTCATATATAAAAAGAGATAGAGAGCTCTAGATAATTCTTAGCATATATATTTATTATCTTCATATAGATCTAATATTTCATCTCTATCAATCTATATCTCTACTCTCTCATATATAGTTATAGATTAAGCTCTCTCAATAGTACTCTCTCTCCCTCTCTATCTCTTCTTATCTCGCCTCTATCTCTATCTCTATATATAATACATACATATATACATCATATAAATATCTATATATATATACATATAACTATATATTATAGATATAAAGATATATGATATATATATTATAATATATATATACTATATATACATACTACCATACATATATACATACATATAAAGATAGATATATACATACATATAAATATATATTATATATATAGACTATATATATACATACATACATATATATATACATACATATAAATTTATATATATACATACATATCTATAGAGAGGGGTGGGGGTCTTGTGGGTGGGCTGGTGTAGACATGTCTAGACCTTCAGCTCAGGGAGAAGTGGTGATGTGTGAAAGGTGGAAGAGAAGAAAACCTTGAAGAAAAAGAAAAGAAAACAGAAATGTTCTTGACTGTGATCCAGTTCTGTGTCCTGTTTATGATGTGATGATGTAATCACACAGATGTTACAGGGACATAAAAGCGAAGGTTTTCTAAAGGTTTTGTGGAGAACTTTAATTATTGGCTTGTGTTTTCTCACCGAGGTCAAAAAGTGTTATTAGTGAAAATGTCATAATAATTCAGATAAAAATGATAACATTACGTCTAAATAAACCTCAGCTGCTGTCAGAGCTGCTGCTGTAGATAATGCATCAACTCCCCCTGACCGATCGGGATCACACGCCCAACGTCGTCATGGTAACTAACTGAACTCCAGACCGAGTGAAGTCACAGATAATCAGTAGATTTACAGAAACCACAGATTTGTAATTGCTGCGTCTGTTCTGGGTCTGTATCTGACTCTACCCGGATGTCTGACATGCTAATGTCCTGCACAGGATAAAGAAGAAGAATAGAAAGAATAGAAAGTCAGATATTTTTCTCTCTTTCTTTTTTTTTCTGTAATCTGTCCTGCTTGGTTTGGCCTGCGAGTGAGAAGAGAGGCTTTAACACACTCCAACACACTCCACTGAGCGACTAACACCACCCCAGATTTATGTGCTTTTGCCACATAGCCATGTCTGTTTCCACACACACACACACACACACACACACACACACACACACACACACACTTATCCCCCTGTATGTATGCCGGTTGAACATGCTGCCGGTTCCTGCAAAGCCGACTTTAATCGTTCTGGGCACTGAGACCTTTCATTAATGTGAGAAGTCGTGTTTGTTCAACCTTCACACTCCTGCCGTGGTGAAATCGGCCCTTTGGCATCTCGAAGCCGGGCTGCTATTTAATTTCAGCTAATTCCTCATCTATTCGGAACATTTCGAACCTCGGAGGAGACCCGGCGTAGGGCTTTCAGCCCTTTGTGAAAAGGTACTCACCTTTCTGTGGATTAACACCTGCTAACAGAGGTCTGACTGCATCCCCCCCCTCCTGAGCCATGAATATTCATGAGCTCAGGCAACTCAAAACCTATTTTATTTCGAGAGTGTGTGAGGGTTTGGAGATTTCCGGTTTTGAGGAATGTGTGTTGGAGGATCTTGCCTTGTTTCCTGCTCTGATTCTGTAGTAAATGAATATTTTCTGTTTCTTCAACAAGAAAGTGATGATCATTCATTCATTCATCCATCTTCTACCGCTTGTCCGAACTTCTCGGGTCACGGGGAGCCTGTGCCTATCTCAGGCGTCATCGGGCATCGAGGCAGGATACACCCTGGACGGAGTGCCAACCCATCACAGGGCACACACACACTCTCATTCACTCACACACACACACACTCACACACTACGGACAATTTTCCAGAGATACCAATCAACCTACCATGCATATCTTTGGACCGGTGGAGGAAACCGGAGTACCCGGAGGAAACCCCCGAGTCACGGGAAGAACATGCAAACTCCACACACAGAAGGCGGAGGTGGGAATCGAACCCCAACCCTGGGGGTGTGAGGTGAACGTGCTAACCACTAAGCCACCGTGCCCCCAGTGATGATTTCTTTTTTTATTAATTCATGTGAAAGCACACACACACACACACACACACACACACACACACACACACACACAAACACACACACCGGCGTTTGTTGAACATATGACACAAGCACATTTTACATTTACAGCATTCAGCAGACGCCTTTAAACGGAGTGACTTTAGAGTGATTTTTAAGTTTTATTTATTCAGCTGAGTGATTGAGAGTTAAGGGCCTTGCTCAGGGGCCCAGCAGTAGCACCTTGATGGACCTTGGAATTAAACTCCAAGCAGTAGTCCAACAGAAGGCCAACACCTTAAATGTACCACATACATGAACCTGTAACTAGAATGAAATAAAACTCTTTCTTACAACAGATCTATATTTATATTTTCAATTTTAACATTTTTATACTTTCTCCTAATTTCTACGTTGCTAAATTCTATTTTTTATTCCATTCCATTCTTAGTCAGTTTTTATTCTATTTTATTTTTATGACACCGACAATCAATAAATTTGAAAAAAAAAAAAAAAGTCTATTTTATGATGTATTTTTTTTTATCTCGTGTCAAACCTCGTCTGCTTTGACCTGTGCTCGATCTCTATCACACACAAGCGCTCAGAGACGCTCACGATTGGCTAGTGTCACTGTGATTGACAGGGGAGAGAGCGTCTGCCCCGCCCACCCAGACAGCATGGCTGATTTAGGAACCTGATCTCTATGGCAGTCATGTTGTTTGTTTGATTTAATAAATAAAGTATTTTTGTTTTCTGTGATATAAGGGGATTAATATACAGTGTTGGACTGCAGGTGGAACGGCGGCTCAGTGCTGCTGCTATAATGAATAATAACATCTGAATTTTTAGAGCATCCGTTAAACCTCACAGCCGGACATCAGGAAGTAAACTGGAATGGTTTTTGTTTACGGCTCTGTGTTTGATCTGTTCGCTGTGTTGGTGAGCCAAATCACTTCATCACGGCTGATGGAGACACGCATTAATGTGTTAATTAGCAGTGACACTGAACACGTCATGTAAATAAAGATTAAAAGCATGACAAACATCATAAAGCGCTCTGATTCCAGCAAGGCCAGCATTACAAATCAGCATTTGGAGCTGCCGCATTTACTTAGCTTTGAGCTGGACTTTGAGGTGAATTGAGTGAACAGAGTGAGTTTGTGTGTGTGTGTGTGTGTGTGTGTATCTGTAGGTGTATGTGTGTGTGGGTTGTGTGTGTGTGTGTGTGCGTGTGTGTGTGTGTGTGTGTGTGTGTGTTGCTCACTACATTGTCAACATGGCAGCTAGGAGAACTCCACACTGATACACAGCCAGTCCTCTGATTGGTGCTTATAAGGAAGGTGTGGCCAATCAGATTCACACCAAGATGGTTGACAATGAGGTTCAGAAAACTTCTTCCTGTTGTCGTGGATAGGAAACATGTCATAATGCATCATGGTTAGGTTTAGAGTTGGGGTTAGGGTTAGGGTTAGGGATAGGGTTAGGGTTAGGGTTAGGGTTAGGGTTAGTGTTAGGGTTAGGGTTGGGGTTAGGGTTTGGGTTGGGGTTAGTGTTGGGGTTGGGGTTAAGGGTTAGGGTTAGGGTTAGGGTTAAGGTTAGGCTTAGGAGTAGGTTAAGGTTAGGGTTAGGGTTAATGTTAGGGTTAATGTTAGGGTTAGTGTTAGGGTTAGTGTTAGGGTTAGTGTTAGGGTTAGGTAACTCTAACCCTAACACTCAAGTGTGTGTTGATGAGGCTTACAGTATTACACACAGTGTGTAGTGAAGGGCTTAAAGTCAGACATTTCAATTAAACTACATTTAAATATAAAAATAATCCATAAAGATTTATTCCCTTTACACAGAGTTATGGTGCTGCTACTGGAGATGGTCCTGAGAGATGGGTCAGTACCAGCAACACTCAGTGCTCAGATGTCAGAGGAGAGCAAGAGCGTTGTCATGGCGAACATTTATGTAGTTTGTAATAAAGACGTGATGTCATCTTCACAAAATATTCATCAGAGAAATCCTATCACATCTCCTCCTCTCTCGCAGGTTCTCCTCCTCTTTCCCAGGTTCTCCTCCTCTTTCCCAAGTTCTCTTCCTCTCTCCCAGGTTCTCCTCCTCTCTCCCAGGTTCTCCTCCTCTCTCCCAGGTTCTCCTCCTCTCTGTCAGGTTCTCCTCCTTTCTCAGGTTCTCCTCCTCTCTCTCAGGTCCTGTCTTAACGATCATTTCTGACCGGTGGGAATTTTACGATCACTTCCTGTTTGCTGTAAGTCACAGAAGGTTCACGATGCTGTACCTCAGCTACGGATTTGATGTCAGCCTTTCTAGACCAAATCTACAGATTATACGCAGACAATCTGTGGAATCGTAGCTCTGACGTAGATTGACCTGTTTTGCGCTCCAGAGATAAACGAGGCTCTCGTGAAGGTCGTCCAAATCTGTGCTCTACATTCATAAGACAAGTCACCTTCTCTGTCATTCAGCGTGAAGGGAACGAGGAAAAAGAGAAAAAGAAAAAAGGCCAGAAGAAGCCTGGATGTGAACAAAGTGCCGACTGCAGACTGTCCAGAGGAATTTGTCACTTTCTAAATTCAAATCACTCAGCGGACCGCCGAGACCCGGGGGCAGGATGAGGAGGATCGGCCACGACGCTAATACATAACCCGAATTAGAGCGGGACCAGGAGACATGAAGGCAGGTATTATATGGCCGTAAAAAGCAGACAAGAAGTAGAAGGATTCTTTGATGGAGGTCAGGGAGCATCTCTCACTCCGCTCAAACTCCCTGACCCTCACCGAGGATCCGCCCGAGGCGAAATGTATCATTACAGGATCTGAGCGCTCAGAGACAGGAGTAGGGCAGGAGCGAGGGAGCTGATCTGCCACTCCTGCCCCCCCGTGGGGTAATAAAGGCATGCATGAGAACATGGACCACTGCGAAACACAATGGAACAAAGTCTCTGTAGCCTGTAGGCCAATCTACAGCTGCTGCAGAAACAGAACAGAGACAGAGGTGTATAATTAGCCTTCTGCTGCAGGGAGATGTGGCTTACACACCGGCTTACCGATCTCCACGCTCACAGGGAAAAGACACGTCCAAGACCGGGAAAAAGGTCAGGAAATATTCTTCTGCAGGAACATTGTGGAATTTACACCAAAGGCTAAAGATCCGCTCTCGACTTTTACATGTTTTTAACATCTTTTACTTTAATGATCTTTAATATTTACACCCTGTCATACAAATGGCATCGGATGAAGCGGAGTTTCTGCTTCCAGGAAACGTCGCCATGACGATGACGATCTTAATGACGTTAATATGGAACCTCCAGCATGCGGTTTCAGACTCAGAGCCTCCTGTTTATTTCTCCTGACTTCTTTAGAATTAAAAATACGAATCATTTGCATCGATTTTCTGTCAAGTTATTCTGTTTAAAATTAAAGTGTGTACATTTATGCATAACGGTTGTGTAAAAATCTTATAAAACAACAGAAAAAAAAGTAAAAACCTCACGTTGCTAAATGTTTTCGGCTTTGCTTCGTTTTTTTGACGTTAATTAAATTCCTCATAATGTTAAAAAAAAACAATCAGGAAATCGACCCGAAGCCACGCCGAGCTTCAGGACGCGTTATTACGGAGTGATCAGAGTCTGAACAGTAAAATAAAAAGTACAGAACGTTTTTAAAAGCCATCATCCCTGCATTAGTCCAATTACACTACATTGAAACAGTATTATCTTTGATGACTGCAGGTTAAATCGCACTCCATCACTCCTCCTGGACCATCCATCGCTCTCAGCTCTCGGCTCTCAGCTCGCCTCCAGGCTCCACAGATTTATTTCCCAAAGTTATTTA
The DNA here is from genome assembly GCF_022655615.1 of Tachysurus fulvidraco. Taxonomy (NCBI): domain Eukaryota; kingdom Metazoa; phylum Chordata; class Actinopteri; order Siluriformes; family Bagridae; genus Tachysurus; species Tachysurus fulvidraco. Next base: position 910,344 of record NC_062518.1, read on the forward strand.
ATGTATCTTAGGCACAGACCTTTAAGTAATTCCATAAATCATTATTAATAACCTTTAAAACTTCCATCGTCATGCCTGTAATCACCGTAGTCAATCACTGGAGTCGGGTTTGATTGCTAATGCGTGTCCTCCTTTAATTGACCTTGTCCATGGAGGGAAGAGAATTGCATATTGCCTTCCGCTTTGATAGCCAATTTATTCCGACTTGAAAATTAAAGCTGTGCAGAGTTTGTGTAAGAGATTTAATTCAATCGGGAGGCAGAAGGCAGGCTGGAAAAAAGGCAAGATTTAATTTCAATGTCTTAACGGTGTAACGATAAGCTAAATGTACGACGTGGATGATTTCAGAAAGGTTCGGTTTTAAATTTAGAAAGAAAGAAACTGAGAAAAGAATCATGTGAAGTTTATGTGGAAATGATTAGAGATGAGTGAGGAGTTTTATATACGATGAATGACACACGGTTAAACAGGAGGAATCGGATTTGATGAAACCTCCAAAAATATAAAACTCAGTTACAGTAAAATACTAAGTGATGTGATGATGATGATGATGATGATGATGAGTGGCTGCTGATTGTTCTCCTAACAGCAACATCTCCAAACTTTTATTCCCCTTATTTATTATTATAAATCAAATCTTTTTATTAAAGGTGGACACGGTGGCTTAGCGTTTAGCAGGTTAGCCTCACACCTCCAGGGTCGGGGGTTCGATTCCCACCTCCACCTCGTGTGTGTGGAGTTTGCATGTTCTCCCCGTGCCTCGGGGGTTTCCTCCGGGTACTCCGGTTTCCTCCCCCGGTCCAAAGACATGCATGGTAGGCTGATTGGCATCTCTGGAAAATTGTCCGGAGTGTGTGAGTGTGTGAGTGAATGAGAGTGTGTGTGTGCCCTGTGATGGGTCGGCACTCCGTCCAGGGTGTATCCTGTCTCGATGCCCGATGACGCCTGAGATCCCCAGGCTCCCCGTGACCCGAGAAGTTCGGATAAGCGGTAGAAGATGAATGGATGGATGAAATCTTTTTATTAAAAGTTCTGTCTGTTCCAAACTGTTACATTGGAAACTCCTTTAAAAACTTTTCTGTGTACATAAGCCTCTGTTTCGTAGTTTTGGAGCCTCCTGAGTCACAAAGTAATCGAAAAATCCCATCGGGTGTCAAAGACGATCTGACCGACTTAAACACCGCTAAAGAAAAGAAATCCAAAGATGTTATAAAGCACATTCTTAAAGATATCTCCACTTTTATGTATAAATAAATAAATAAATAAATAAATACCGTTACAATGCAGAAATAATAAATGCACTCAGTTAAATCAGATCTAACACAAAAATATAAATCGATCTGAAAGATTTCCTGCTCTAAAGTATTTAAACTAAAGAGATAGCAGTGTGTTGACGGTGCCACGGTAGCTCCAGGCTTTCGGAGCGAGTCGATGGTTAATGCAGCAGTGACCCGAAGGTTCCGAGTTCAGATCCCAGGACCGGCAACGAGCCGACACCGAGCCTCAGAGCGGAAACCTCTAACCCTGGAACCGGAGCAGGAGCGAGTGGATTCTCCTCACCTGTGAGCAGGTTTTAAAAAGTCTGCTGAATAAATAAATCTACAGTCGAGTGCAGAAGTTTATCATCCACGGCTCCGGGCCGAAATAAAGAGGACGTGAGTTGAGTGTCTGTGGAACTGTTGCTTCTGTATACAAATAAATACAGCTGTAAATATTAAACGATATGTATATGACTTTCAGACAGTGAGGTTTCATTGTTCATATGTGAAGATAAAATATAGACCTAGCTTTCCTGTGGCTGTAGTCGGAATCAGAAATGAGGAACAAATCGGAAACAGAGTGAATATAAATCTGAAATAAACACCATTGCAGTACGGAAATAAACAGCAGACAGGCTCGTGACCTGACCGTGTAAGTGTAACCGGTCTCAGGGGAACACCGGTTATGATGAGAAACTCTCAGCGTTGTGTTGCGCCGGTCAAGCAGACACGGTGTAACGGACGTACGTTCATCTGATCCTGTTATGTTCTGTCCTGATGTAGAAAACATGCCTCGATGTGTGAACACTCTTTTTACACGTTTCTATAAAACAAACACACCGTGTTCACCATGTGCACTGCTCACGTTTCAGTATCAATATACAGTAGAACTCAATACAGGATAGAAAATAACCAAAGAAAATGAATACACAAGTAAATAAATCTCTTTTAAACACCCAGGATAAGAATACACATAAAATTCATAAAAAATAAATAAATAAATAAATAATGATAATAATAATTATTTTAATAGGACGCCACAGAACACTGACCTCCCAGATACGATTACTAGGTGAAAGAGAAGATCTAGCGCTAAACAGGAAGTGACGTTCACACTGAAAGGGGAAAGACACTAATTTTTCTTAAAGCACCTACTGTATATATCACCAGTTTCTTTTAGAAAGTATATACATACATTTACTTGACAGTATATATATATATATATATATTCATTCATTCATTCCCTACCGCTTATCCGAACTTCTCTGGTCACGGGGAGCCTGTGCCTATCTCAGGCGTCATCGGGCATCGAGGCAGGATACACCCTGGACGGAGTGCCAACCCATCACAGGGCACACACACACTCTCATTCACACACACTCACACACACTACGGACAATTTTCCAGAGATGCCAATCAACCTACCATGCATGTCTTTGGACCGGGGGAGGAAACCGGAGTACCCGGAGGAAACCCCCGAGGCACGGGGAGAACATGCAAACTCCACACACACAAGGCGGAGGCGGGAATCGAACCCCCGACCCTGGAGGTGTGCGGCGAACATGCATTTATGAAAATAAATGCTTAACACTTCCATTTTTGAAAACATTCTTTGTTTACAGCATTTTTTTCACACCTGCCTAAAACTTTTGCACAGTACTGTATATATATATTATATCTGTTACAAAAGGAAACGTGTCGATAAAGTATTTTATCAAAAAAATGTTAGCATTAGCAAAAATGTTTATACACCTTTTTTTTATGCTAAAAGCCAAAGCTAAACCGACACGTTCACATAATGTAACTCTAGAAGTTTCTTTTCAGGCTTAATGATGCTAAGTGGTGTAAATCAATGTAAATAAAGTTAGCTAGCTAAACTAAACATGTCCATTACAGGTAACACCTCAGTGTCAATTATACAAGGTTTGTTAAAGCGATATGATTCAGGATTGTTTGCTATCTAGAAACGATCATGATAACGATTATAGCGGTCTTCAGATATAAACACGTTTAGTACATGAAGACCGCTATGATCTTTAGCTGCTAGCGACTGAGCTCTTTGGCATATTCCCCCTCTCCGCCTCTCGTCTTCGCTCGGCTCGGACAGGTCAGAACTCCTGCTGAAGGCTGAACGAGTGAATCTAATTCTTTCAGAATAGAGTCGGACATTTGAAATGTGATAAACGGTGTGTTACTTTTCTTTGTTAGGAATTAGTTAAGAGAAAAAAAAAAGACCTTCACATTTGTTGGCTTTTGTTTTTTATGTTTGTTCTTCCTTCTTCTCTCTGTCCTCTTCATCCTGTTCTCGTCGTGCTCTCATTTTCACTCTAAACAAATGGATGAAATTCCCAGAGCGCTTTCGGTCATGTGTTGGAAGCTCTTCTTCTTCCTCGCCGTCCTCTGTCCTCTCTGTATTAATAACACCTCAGGAGAGACTTGAGACGTCAGGTTGATCTCAGGAGGAGACAGGCGAAGCTAAATGGAGCCTGAACCTGAGAACAGACCTACCTTTCCGTGGCGAGGGGACGCTCAGAGCGCGTTAAGCCAAACTGCGGTAATGTAAAAAACAAATGAGGAAGGGTGAAGAGGTGGAGGGGGAACATGGTGGAGGGGGAACATGGTGGAGGGAGGGAGGGAGGGGGACGTCCCTAAAGGATCGGCTCTGCAGCAATGCATCATCTGCACCATAAATCTCACAAACATTCCCCTTTCTGAGAACGAGAGCGAGCCTCTTCCCTCTTTTCCTTCGCACACAGAGGACATAAGAGTCGTTTAATTAGAAGTGAGGTTTACGCCATCCGCCGTCTCAACAGACGCTTTGCTTCTGCTGAGATCTTTTCTCTGATCTGCCCGACGCGATGTAGATGTTCGTCTGCCGAATCCACCGTTTAAATTTCCCACCAAAATAAATGAGATAAAGATAGATGAAGTTTACACTCTTGCTCCGGAGCAGGAACGCTGGGATTAGTGGTAATAAAGACGCATCAGGAGTCGGAATAACACTCTCGGTGATGTGTCTGATGCTCATGGACCTGTGTGGAAGCGAAGCAGGAGCAATCTCTCACCCGGGCCTCCTCATCGTCTCTTGTCAATCAAACGCATGCATATGATAATACAGTGAGGTGCGTCGGCGCCGAAGCGGTGCAGGATCCATTCTCTCGCCGGAACGATCCCCATCTGTTATGTCTAACACCTAGAAATTACCGCCAGGCTCATCCTGTTCAGCACTTATACCGACATTAGTAAAAAATAGATGGGTCTGTACGGAAACGGCGGCTTTTTGTTGACACGAGGCTAATGACATGTCAGCATCTCGCTCCTCGGAGAGCGAAACTCAGCCGTGCTTCTCTTTTTATCCCTCTATAAAATATAAATCCGAGGAAGCGTGTAGGAACGAGGCGTGAACAAATCACGAGGAGAACGAACAGAGGCGGTGCGTAAGGGAACGGCAGGAAGCTGAACTTTACGTTACAGATGTCAGAGGCAGCAGAACATGAAGATCTCCACCAGAGCTGCAACACCTGCCACATGGATCTGGAGAGGTCCAGGATCAACATGAAGCAGAACGTCAAGATTTTTATGACTGGTTTATCATCATCATCATCATCATCATCATCATCATCATCATCATCATCATCGTCATCATTAAGTTGGATTTAAACATAACATAATTTGTGTTTGCAGTTTACACCTTCCTCCATCTTCTCCTCTGTTTCTTCTTCTCGTCTTTTAGTATCAGTTTCTTTTCTGTGCGAGTGGAATAATAAACACATCATGTTTTTCTTTAATGTTGTATTTTTTTCCTCTGACAGATTTGTGTTCTTCCTCCTTCCTGATGTATTAAACAGGAAAATAAAGCAATTCATCATCATCTTTCAGAAAGCTGCGAAAACATCATTTCTTTTTCTCCTCATCTTTTTTTTTATTCTCGAGTTTCTTCTTCAGTTAATGATAATGAAGGAGTGGTATCATCATCATCGGCATCTTCATCAGCATCGTCATCGTCGTCATCAACATCATCATCATCATCATCATCATCGCCATCATTGTCATCATCATCATCATCGTTATCATCATCATAATTATCGTCATGGTCATCATCATCATCATCATCATCATTATCATCATCTTCATCATTATCATCACCATTTATTCTGTTTTTTTTTTTTCATGGATGCTGTATTATAGTGTGAATTTAAAAGAATTCTTCTTCTTCTTCTTCTCCTTCTTCTTCATTGGACATTACACTAGATCGAGGATCAAAGCATTTTCCTGGAAGCTGTTTTCTTTATCTCCTTCCGAACACTGTACTCATGAAGCATTCTTCATCTCCTCTTTCTTGTTGTTTTTAATACAGTATATTGGAGAATGATTCGGCTCCATCACGCTCAGCACTTTCTTTCCCTCCGAGGTGACGGGGAAGCGGCCGAGTCACGCGAAACACTCCTCCCCATTCTGAACATCATCATCACCACCTGGATGAAGAGTTTGACTAGAAATACTTTTTTTTAGAGAAAGCACATTTGGAGAATATCGAGTTCTGTATAAAGTGAAAACTTCTCACCAGACCACGGTGTGTTTCTCTGTTTCTTAAACTCCGTCAAATCGTTTGGAATAAAGCTCGTCTCCGCTGGTGGAAATGTCGCACAGTATTTCTCGGCTGGCTGGAGTCGAGCGAGCGCGTTTGCAGATTAGTTACGAGTTGGAATTCTCATTCTCCCCGGAGGCTCCGTCCCTTCACACTGGTCATTTGGGTTTGCCTGGCCTCATTTGCCGGTTAATTGCATTCTATACTTGAGCTAAAGACCTGTCATCTGTTTCTGTGGGTCCATTTATCTTACAAATAACCTACACCTAGCCTTGCTGGGCCAGAGACATTACCACAGACGTTTTATATGCGGCGGATTTGGGAAAGCGTTCGGCCTAAATCGGGCTTCGCTTGTGTTTAAGTAGTGATAGTTTCCAGTCATCATTCAGAGTGAAACGTTCGGTAAAAAAAATCGACAAAAAACTAAAAGCTGCGTTTCTCACGTCACGTCTTCACAGGACCACGGGTTATTTCCTGCAGGTTCGATGACGAGCAAAGACGCTGCCGATGTGGAAAACATGCCCTGTTTTATTTCTATGTTTGTTTATTTCTTCATTTATTTGTTTGTTTTATTCTCGTATAAAGAACGAGTGACTTTTATATAAAAATTCCTGACTTCATTCCCGTGAAAATGAATAATGCATGCGTAGCGTAGCCGCTAGCTATAACACCGATCGATACGGAGAGTGAATTTATCTCCGGTTGTAGATCACGTGTTTATGATTCGCCTTTTAGGGCTGTTTCTAATTCCCAAGCTGCTTCGTGTAAAACAGGTCAGTGCTAATTAGATTAGCTACAAAACTGATTTAAACCTCGGTCTGTCTGCTTTGTAAACGATCCTGCTCTGCAGTTTGCGTTAGCGGTTTCTCTCAGAGCTTGTTGCTAATTTATTGGGTTATTAGCACGGCTCTGAGAGTCCAGACAGTTTAGCAACAAGCTCATTTTTCCTTTTTTTATTTATTTTTTTTATTTGCCAGAACGACCTCTTCTGGTTAACAGAGTTAAACATTACTCTAGATCGAACGGAAGATCCGAACGCTCATAAAAAATATCCACGGCATGGGAGCAGAAAGGAGCTGCGTTTAAAAGCATGGGGTAGTTAAACAATTAGCATAGCGGTCCCCTCGCTGATGAAGCTGCCATTCCCACTCATTAAGAAGCTGTGTCTTTTAGCAGTTTATCCCTGCTGTTTTATGAATTCCGAATTACACCTCATTAACGTGTCATTTGCATAATTAGTGAGAACCGGGGCTGTGCGCACAGTAGGACGAGGCTGCGCTTTGAAAAAGAAGACGGATAAATAAAAGCGGACCGGACGGAGACTCGCGGCCTGCGTGCGGCGACTGATTATTTAGCGATCGGTTACGGGGTGGTGAAAACATTCGGATCCCCCGCGTCCTCCCTCAGCCTGAAGTGTGCACTTCTTCAGAACAAAATCACAGTGATGAATGTTGGAGATGAGCAGCTGCAGCTGGCAGATAGACCCTCGGCAAGAGACGGAGGATTGTTTCATATCTGCAATTAATACACCTCCGATAAGGAGCTTCACGCTGCTACGGAAACAAGGCTCCAGAATAAAAGTAATAATCAGCAGATTTATCATCACAAAGCAGGGAAATTTGATTCCATCTCAAAATCGGCGAGTCCTTTAAATCTGCTCATTTTATTTTCTCTGATCACTTACTAGTCATTCAGGATGAACTGGTTTCAATGGTTTCACTGGTTTTTACTCGGTGTGTCATCGAGAAGAACCGTTGTCAGTTGTAGTCAAATAAGTGGAGAAATATTACACATATGACCAGGAAATACCAATAAAAGCACACAGAAAACATCAGAGATCAACAGATGACCAGAGGACACTTTTTATCCCATTAGAAAACCATTTAATTGACCAGCGACACTTCCAGCATCACCATTAGGACAGATTGTGTTGCGTTATTTGGAACTCAGACAGAAAACCAAACACTTTTTTGGCCCAAACCTCTTATTATTTGTATATTCTGGATTAAGATACACAATAAACAATTAGCTACAGATTTTCATGCTTGGCTGCTAGCTAGCTCGTTTGTTCGTCTGACGGAGTCGATAATGGACGAGGGAGCGATAAATTAGACATGTATCTAGCGTTAGGGACGATCGGGACATGTGCGAGATGTTGCGTTAACGTATGTCATATATCGTGTATACGTATTAATCAGCTCACTTAGGAGGAGGACCAGCTGTGCGTGGAGGTCTGACGAGTGAAGCTACAGATGTGTCCTTGAATTATTTGTGAGTTTTAGTTAAGATACATTTAGCAAGCGTGAGCTGGGTTTATTATCGTTGGTCATATTCTCACTGGATGTATTGGAACTTTTCATCCATTCATCTTCTACCGCTTATCCGAACTTCTCGGGTCACGGGGAGCCTGTGCCTATCTCAGGCGTCATTGGGCATGGAGGCAGGATACACCCTGGACGGAGTGCCAACCCATCACAGGGCACACACACACTCTCATTCACTCACACACACACACACACACACACTCTCATTCACTCACACACACACACACACACACACACACTCTCATTCACTCACACACACACACTACGGACAATTTTCCAGAGATGCCAATCAACCTACCATGCATGTCTTTGGACCGGGGGAGGAAACCGGAGTACCCGGAGGAAACCCCCGAGGCACGGGGAGAACATGCAAACTCCACACACACAAGGCGGAGGTGGGAATCGAACCCCCAACCTTGGAGGTGTGAGGTGAACATGCTAACTACTAAGCCACCGTGCGCCCTGTATTGTAACTTATACTCCTAAATGCACAAACACAGCTAAACTCACACTGATACTACACAAGGATACTCTGACACAACAGGATGTTAACACACATACTGATTCAGTAGAACAGGTGAAGACGTTAGAGCAGCGAACTAATAACAGAAGCAGCACAGAAGCAGATCTGCTCCTGACCCTGATGTGAAGGCCAGACTTTATGACTTTATCATATGTGAATGTTTGAATATTAAGCCGGAGGACAGATTACAGGCGAGAACTTCTATCATCTTCTATATTATAGTAGATCCAGCGATTTGGACGAGCGCTAATGTTCTAATGTCCTGTAATACCGCTTTAATATTACACTCAGACACTTCTCTTCACTTCGCCGTAATGACATTTGGGACAAAAATACACGGCTGATCAGACACGGTGGATTGAAGGAATTGAACTAAAAAGTCATTTTTCTCCCAGCTATTTGGCACATTTCTTTTTTTTTCTTTAATACAGCTAATATCTGTACCCTTTCTGAAGATGAATCTTCTTATTGCTTCTCCTCACTTTTTCCTGCTGAATGACCTTCTGCTACAGCTCTGGCTCTGGAGACGCAAAAATCCTCCAAAATCCCAGACATACTACAGAAGATCCACAACACGTCCACTGCAGGACATTTCGAACAATACGGTCAATAAACGTACCGGTTAAATGTCAAGTCCGAACCATCTGCATACTTTATTCATTTATCGCTAAAACTAACCACTTACGATCGTATACAGGACGATCTATCAGTCCTGATGCGTGTACAGATGGATAAATAGTCTGTGCTGTGATTGTGGAGTTTTATTACATCATTAAACATAAGAGCCAATCAGGTTCCGGTATGCAAATTCAGACCACTCGACTGTGTAAGACTGAGTTACAAACACAGATCTGTTTAGAAAGCATGTTATTATTAATATAATTTACATTTTAGAACCTGTTGTGTTCAAGCTAACGCTGCAGTAATTTGTTTATTATCATATGTCCACTGAATCGCCGTGTGAAGGACGGCTCGTCGCCGCTGTCGAGCTTTCGCTTTTCTGCTTCCTAACCCAATTAGAAGCAGAGCTGATGCCCGGTGACTGTTAAGTGTAGGTGAATTGAAAGTGAGAACGTCAGCGTGAGAAGCTTTAATTACACTCCACCGGCGATCGATGAGGCCGAGGAACACAACGGAGGAGGGATCCGAGGACGAGGCGGGTTACCGAGACCAGAGAGCTCACTTCAGATGGGAAACTAATTGTATGAATTATTGAGCATGCCGTCAGTCATGAGGAAGAGCACAGCGGGGGTTTATCTACTTCTCTCCTCGGCTTTATTGTCTTGGACATCAAATTGGAAATGTCTCGGCTCCGATCTCACAGGGAAATAAAATTCATTTCGAAGTCGTGTTTGAGTTTTAATTACTGATTTAAAAGATTATTTATGAAGTATTTGTAACACATTTAGTTGGATCCTGACTATAATAATAGAATCTCCTGTGTTTGATGTGATATAAACATATCATGTGTTCATGTGATACTTACTTAACTGGGCACAAATCTGTTCATTTATATACAATCAATCAATAAATAAAATTAATTTCAATTGGGGTCACGGTGGCTTAGTGGTTAGCACGTTAGCCTCACACCTCCAGGGTCGGGGGTTCGATTCCCGCCTCCGCCTCGTGTGTGTGGAGTTTGCATGTTCTCCCCGTGCCTCGGGGGTTTCCTCCGGGTACTCCGGTTTCCTCCCCCGGTCCAAAGACATGCATGGTAGGTTGATTGGCATCTCTGGAAAATTGTCCGTAGTGTGTGAGTGTGTGTGTGTGAGTGAATGAGAGTTAGTGTGTGTGTGCCCTGTGATGGGTTGGCACTCCGTCCAGTGTGTATCCTGCCTCGATGCCCGATGACGCCTGAGATAGGCACAGGCTCCCCGTGACCCGAGAAGTTCGGATAAGCGGTAGGAAATGAATAAATGAATGAATGAATGAATGAATGAATGAATGAATTTCAATTGTAGAAAGAATAAAAATGTAAAGCTGTAGTACTTTCTTATAACAAGCCCTTGCTTGATTCATAGGAAGAGGGGTGTGGCCTAAGGTCTGGAGGTGGAGCTTGTGTGTTAGAAGATACTCAGATGATGATATAACGTCTCATTTAATAACACATTTATCTGGTTCTTATTGCGGTGCTACAATGGAGTCCATTCACTTTTTTTCTTCTTTTAGCTCCATTTAGCTCTGGGGAGAATATTTCACAGCTGAATATATTTGAGGTAAAATGTACATCTGTTATCGCATTAAGAGAAGAGGAAAGGCCCGTGACATTACTCGTGCTATAAGTCATGTTAAATATATTCAAAGCGAAGACCCTCATTGACTCGGTGTGTCCTTAAACACAGGCACAGTGAAAGGAGAAGCCGTGTTAATTGAGAGTTATGAATTATGAGCAGGAATGTCTCGCCCTCTCTGATTTTAAAGCAGCCAGAACACTTTTACCATCTGCTATAAAACACCTCACTCCTCCCGCACGCCCGCGAATCAATTATTTTCCCAAAGTCAGGCTGTAATAAAGTAATTCCGTAATAGGCCTGTCATCCTGGTCTGGGTTTGGACTTTAATTAGACAGGGTTAAATGGAAGGAGAGCGACCCGGCGAGCGTGGCCCGTATCCATCGTGACCTGAGCCGAAGGATGAATTCACAGCGCTGTCCGACGGCTTCTCCCTCGTTTGATTAATGCGCTCGTGTCTGTGTGGGTAATTTTGTCAGACATGACCCTGACATGTCTGCAAAGTTCAACTGTATTCACGCCGAGCAACATTTCATTCAAATGAGCTGATCTGAATTGCAAACAGCCAGAACTCAGGCAAAGTTCAGAGCCTCTGTTTTTCTGCGTCGGTGTGCGATTTTTAGATTTAAATATTCTTCTGAATATTACAACATCAAAGATCGGAGAATTCTGCCTTCAGGCCTCGTGAAGCTCCGGAGCATGTTTAGACACAGACGTTACAGCTATATAAATCTCTAATAATAATAATAATAATAATAATAATAATAATAATAATAATAATAATAATAATACATTCATTAATAATTAAGAACACAATACACTAAACAGAACCTACAAGTTACAGGGTTGTACATATTTGTACATTTGTGTAGCTGGTTAGTTCTCCTGATCTATTCATTCAGCACCAGCTAACTGTGTGGGGCAGTGGTGGCTCAAGTGAGGGGCAGTGGTGGCTCAAGTGAGGGGCAGTGGTGGCTCAACTGGGGGGCAGTGGTGGCTCAACTGAGGGGCAGTGGTGGCTCAAGTGAGGGGCAGTGGTGGCTCAAGTGAAAGGCAGTGGTGGCTCAACTGAGGGGCAGTGGTGGCTCAACTGGGGGGGCAGTGGTGGCTCAACTGAGGGGTGGTGGTGGCTCAACTGTGGGGCACTGGTGGCTCAACTGAGGTGTGGTGGTGGCTCAACTGTGGGGCACTGGTGGCTCAACTGAGGGGTGGTGGTGGCTCAACTGGGGGGCAGTGGTGCCTCAACTGAGGGGCACTGGTGGCTCAACTGAGGGGAGGTGGTGGCTCAACTGTGGGGCACTGGTGGCTCAACTGAGGGGGCAGTGGTGGCTCAACTGTGGGGGCAGTGGTGGTGCAACTGGTTAAGGCTCTGTGTTGTTGATCAGAGGAACGGGGTTCAAGGCCCAGCACAGCCAAGCTGCCACTGTTGGGCCCTTGCGCAAGGCCCTCAACCCTCCCTGCTCCAGGGGCGCTGTATCATAGCTGCCCCTGCACTCTGACCCCAACCTCCTCAGGGTTTGTGAAGAAAAGAATTCCACTGTGCTGTAATGTATATGTGGCCATAATAAAGGGTCCTGTGCCCCTGTTCCTGACTTTAGTAGCTAGACAAGTTTACTATCAAGTTAGCAGATGTTAGTCATGCTATATTGGAAATTAAAAACAAGTACTAGCTTCTATTTAACATTAGACTGATAATTATATTAGATAAACTAGCAGCCAAAGTCGCTAGCAAGGAAAAGCACATTAGCACTGCGTACCTAGTGCAGATTAGCTCTGTGATTCTAACACAAACCTGACACGTTTTTCTTTGGCCGTTTCATCGGCATGTCCACGTATTAGAGAAATATCGTCAACACACAGCAAACAAAGTCATTTCTCCTGAAAGCTGACGCTCGTACCTTCACGCCGCTCGTCTAAAGTTCTTTTCCATACGTCATGTATAAATGGCAGGATCCCGCAGAGGGTTAACTGTGTGATACGCATGACATTTTCCTGCAGAGCTGCTCTTTAAAAAAAAGGTTGAGTAATCTATCAGCGGCGTGGGCCGATCGATCAGCGCTAAACGCTGTAGCTCCTCGGTGCTCTTAGCGACAGCATTACAGTGTTATTTCTCCAGCTGATCGTCGTCCCCGACGGGGTGCTTCACCAACAATCCTGCGCTAATCAAAATGTAAATTGCACGCTGTTGTTATCTCATGATGGATATTGCACTCACTGGTCCTTTTTGAAAGGCTGATGATGCAACGTTCCGTGTAAGATCGGAGCACAGAGGATTGAGGATTGCACCATGCCAATAAAGGGGAAGGTTTACTGAGTCCCTAAATGTCAGTCGACCTCCCAAACTGACTTTAAAAAACAATTATTTAATATCCAGCGCAGACAATTTCAGAGCAACAGTCTGAAGTTCTTTAACGGGTATAAACGATGCCGCAAATCTTCATCTTCGGAAAAAAAAAAATAATAATAATCACGATGTCACTCAAAACTACATTGACAACAAGAGAGCTTTCGATCTGTAGAAATAAAAATATTAAGACTCGACTGAAAATATATTTTTCACTGTTTTTTTATTCTGAAATTTCACTATGAAACTATGAGGAAGACTTTCAGCTCCGCCCCTTTGACACTTCCAAGTGTTTTATTCCCCTGATACCACAGAAATCTGAGGTTTATTACAAATGTCACGGATTAATGAACAGCACATCACAGATTTTATCCATTTATAGCAACATTTACTCTTTCTTTTTATTGAATATGTTTTAGAATGTGGACAAAAAGTTAGCACAGCTTTACCCCTGACTCTTACCCCTGACTCTTCCCCCTGACTCTTACCCCTGACTCTTCACTGGAGACTCCTTCCACACACGACACACGGTCGTTTCTGCTCACAGAAAACTCCAGCACATCTTTACCACATCCTGTAAATAAGCTGTTACTATAGCAACGATGCTGTATCAGAAGTCATTAGCATAGATTTAAATGTTAGCTGAAAAGCAGGTCAGAGCTGCTGTGATAGAAGATTACATCATCAGAATCAAGAATTCAACAGAGCTTTGTTTAGTCATTTTTGGTGAAATCTTAAACTTTTCTGCTTTGTAATCAAACAGATTTAAACACAACATCGTCCTAAATTATCAGTATAAATCATCACCCTAAATCATCTCCCTGAATGATCGACGTGAATAATCTCTCTGAATGATCGCTGTGAGTCATCACCCTCAATCATCACCCTGAATAACCGCCATGAATCATCTCCCTGAATCATCTCCCTGAATCATCTCCCTGAATCATCGCCATGAATCATCTCCCTGAATCATCTCCCTGAATCATCTCCCTGAATCATCGCCATGAATCATCTCCCTGAATCATCTCCCTGAATCATCTCCCTGAATCATCTCCCTGAATAATCGCCATGAATCATCTCCCTGAATCATCTCCCTGAATCATCTCCCTGAATCATCGCCATGAATCATCTCCCTGAATCATCTCCCTGAATCATCGCCATGAATAATCGCCATGAATCATCTCTGTGAATCATCTCCCATCTGAAAGATGATGAGAATCATCTCATCATCTTTCTGAAGGATCTCCTTTAAGGATTTCCCTGAATTGTTACTTTTATAATAATATTAATAATAATAATAATAATAATAATAATAATAATAATAATAATAATAATAATAATACTTAATTTATAAAGTGCTTTAAAAAGCCCAAGCTGAACACAAAATACATCATAAAACATACCTTGAAGTAAACCGGCTTTTCTGAACTTCTGCTCAAAGACCTTCTGAAGCCTGTTTGGAAGAATATTGAAAAAAAAAAAAAAGTTTAAAAGCTCCATCCAAAATTATGGCTACTTGTAAGTTTAATTGCTTGTCCAGAAAGTACAGTGTGAGTGTGTAAATCTTTCAGCTACGATGTTCATGCAGCCGAGATCGAGTGTGTATACTGTTGGAAGAAACACCTTTCAAATCACACTCTGCTCCTTTTGGTCTGCATCCAAGAACATCTGCTATGGCTAGATGTTTACGTACTTCTGACGTGTTTCTGAGCTCCCATGCCCGTTTTCTGCCATCCTGAATCCCAACATCTCCTTCTTCTATCATTTTAAAGGCTTCCATCTCCTCCATCATTTACACATCCTGAGGCCCACCATCACTTTCTCCTGTCGTCCTGAGACCCTCCTTGTCCTCCTGAATGACGTGTTGTACTCTCGACTCTTTGCCTGAGTTCTCCACTGTTCTGAAATAAAGTCAACGCTTCCTTCACATTTACTTCCTTCACATTTACTTCCTTCACTTCCTTCACATAGTGATCCAAGATGGCGGCGCGGCAGTAGCACGCAGCGGCCTCTCCGGATTCAATACGGTGCTAATTACGTTTTTAAGTCTTTATTTACGGTTCTGAGCCCGACCATTGCTTCTACATGGATGCCAGAGACAGCGGTGTTCATGTATACAAACATGTATACAAACACCAGGACCTAATAAAGTACAGAAATCGTGTAACAACCAACCTGCACGATGATGTACTGGTTAGGCTTCGTGACCTCGGCTTGCTGCGGAGACCAGGCCTCCAGTCCCCGGTGTCGCCTGATACCAGAGACCAGGGGAGGGGACGCCGAAAGCGGTTCGCGAGGAAGCGGAAGCGTGGTAAGCGAGCGGGCGTCCGTGCTAGGCTAAAAACAAACCCTAGCCGGCCGACTCTCCCATCCATTCTACTATCCAACGTTTGCTCCCTGGACAATAAACTGGACTACATCCGACTCGAACGCTCTACACGGAGAGAGGTTAGAAACTGCTGTGTGTTTGTTTTCACGGAGACGTGGCTCAGCGACAGAGTTCCGGACGCCGCCATTCAGCTGGACGGGCTAACTTCATTTAGAGCCGACAGAAATGCAGCTCTTTGCGGTAAGACTCGCGGTGGTGGTGTGTGTGTTTATATCAACACGGAATGGTGCAAGAACTCTGTGCTTGTTTCTACTTACTGCTCATCGTCAGTAGAGTTTGTGACTGTTAGATGCAGACCATTTTATTTACCACGGGAATTTACTACTGTCTACATTGTCGGAGTTTACATTCCTCCTAGCGCTAATGCTAAAGAGGCGCTAAGTGAGCTATACGGAGCTATTAGCGACCTACAGAATGTTCACCCCGACGGACTTTTTATCATCGCCGGAGATTTCAACCATGCAAATCTTAAGTCAGTGCTCCCTAAATTCCATCAGCATGTGGACTTTGCTACGAGAGGTGAAAACACGCTGGATCTTGTTTACACAAACATTCCCGGTGCGTACCGTGCGGAGCCCCGCCCCCACCTCGGCTACTCAGACCACATCACTGTTATGCTAATTCCTGCATACAGACCACTCGTCAGACGCTCAAAACCGGTTCTGAAGCAGGTGAAAACCTGGCCAGCAGGAGCCACTTCTGCTCTTCAGGACTGCTTTGAGTGCACTGACTGGAATATCTTCAGGGAGGCTGCAAACCAACGGCGACTCCGTCAACTTGGAGGAGTACACGTCAGCAGTGACCAGTTACATCGGCAAGTGCATTGATGACGTGACCGTTTCCAAGACCATCACTACACGCCCCAACCAGAAGCCGTGGATGAATGCTAATGTGCGTGCTCTGCTGAGGTCTAGGGACCTAGCCTTCAGAACAGGGGACAGGGTGGCCCTAAGAACAGCAAGGGCCAAACTGTCCCGAGCCATCAGAGAGGCAAAGCGTGCACATGCCCAGACAATCCACAGCCACTTCCAGGACAGCGGAGACACCCGGCGCATGTGGCAGGGCATACAGGCGATCACAAACTACAAGACAGCTTCACCTGCTTGTGATAGCGACGTCTCCCTCCCAGACGCGTTGAACGAGTTCTACGCTCGGTTCGAGGTACAGAACAACGTTACGCCAAGGAAGACCATCCCTCGTCCCGACGACCAGGTACTCTGTCTATCCACGGCCGACGTGAGGAGATCTCTATGCAGAGTTAACCCACGGAAGGCTGCTGGACCAGACAACATTCCTGGCAGGGTGCTCAGAGAATGTGCGGAACAGCTAGCGGATGTCTTTACGGACATCTTCAACATTTCCCTGAGCAGCGCCGTTGTTCCTACGTGCCTCAAAACTACCACCATCGTTCCTGTCCCAAAGAAGTCTACAGTGTCTTGCCTCAATGACTATCGTCCCGTTGCACTCACACCCATAGTTATGAAGTGCTTCGAGAAGCTCGTCATGAGGCACATCAAGACCCAGCTACCACCCTCACTTGACCCCCTACAGTTCGCGTATCGTCCAAACCGCTCCACAGACGATGCCATTACCACAGCCCTCCACTTAGCCCTCACCCATCTGGACAATAAGGACACTTATGTACGAATGCTGTTCATAGACTTTAGTTCAGCATTCAATACAATCATCCCTCAGCACCTGATTGGGAAGCTGAGCCTGCTGGGACTAAACACCTCCCTCTGCAACTGGATCCTGGACTTCCTGACTGGGAGACCTCAGTCAGTCCGGATCGGGAACAGCATCTCCAGCACCACCACACTGAACACTGGAGCTCCTCAAGGCTGCGTGCTCAGTCCACTGCTGTTCACTCTGCTGACTCACGACTGTGCAGCAATGCACAGATCGAATCATATTATTAAGTTCGCCGATGACACGACCGTGGTGGGTCTCATCAACAAGAACGACGAGTCAGCATACAGGGAGGAGGTGCAACAACTAACTGCCTGGTGTAGAGCCAACAACCTTTCTCTGAATGTGGACAAAACTAAAGAGATGGTTGTGGACTTCAGGACCACTCTCCGCTGAACATCGACGGATCATCTGTAGAGATCGTCAAGAGCACCAAATTTCTGGGTGTTCATCTAGCGGAGAACCTCACCTGGTCACTCAACACCAGCGCCATCACCAAGAAAGCCCAGCAGCGTCTCTACTTCCTCCGAAGGCTGAGAAAGGCACATCTCCCTCCCCCAACCCTGACCATGTTCTACAGAGGGACCATTGAGAGCATCCTGAGCAGCTGCATCACTGTCTGGTTTGGGAACTGTACGATCTCGGATCGCAAAACCCTGCAGCGGATAGTGAGGACAGCGGAGAAGATCATTGGGGTCTCTCTTCCCTCTATCATGGACACTTACACCACACGCTGCGTCCGCAAAGGCAACAGCATTGTGGATGACCCCACACACCCCTCACACACACTCTTCACCCTCCTGCCGTCTGGAAAAAGGTACCGAAGCATTCGGGCCCTCACGACCAGACTGCGTAACAGTTTCTTCCCACAAGCCATCAGACTTCTCAATAACCGAACTGTACTATACTGAGCACAACATACACACATATCATCTGTATGGACTGCACAGACCCTCACAAAACACACACACTGTTTTGCACACTTTTCTGCTGTTTTTGCACATATTGGACAATATCTCAGTCATCTGCTGTTTTTTGCACAACTCCATATATAATCCAAAGGACCTGCTGCTAAGAACCTGCTGCTGTTCATTCTTTTACTGCACAAAATACTGTTTGAACATTCAGTATTTACACTGGTCGGTCGGCGCTGTTTCTGTTACTGTGTATTGTCTTTTGTGTATTGCATTTTTTGTACTTTTTGTATTGTCTTGTAACTTAATGTCTGCACTGTTTTTTGTCCTGCACTGTCTTTTGTCCTGCACTGTCTTGCTTGTCTTGTCCTGCACTGTTTGCACCAGGTTGCACAGTTGCACTTTATGTGGCTAAGACTACTTACATGTCCTTAGCCCTGTCTTTGTTTTATGTAGCACCTTGATCCTGGAGAAACGTTGTCTCATTTCACTGTGTACTGCAACAGCTATATATGGTTGTAATGACAATAAAAAGCTTCTTGACTTGACTTGACTTGACATTTGTGACATAAGCCCTATTCGGACGGGATCAGTTCTACGTGGGGATGTGGGGGGGTAAAGTAATTATTACCAGAGCTTCTCGGTGATTTTAGTCCCGTCCGAATGTGTCACTTTTTTTTCTCCACTTTCTCAAGTCATGATTTCAATGACAGATTTTTAACAGATCCTTTTTCATTCGTTGTCTTGGTTAATGAACAAAGTGGAAATCGTTAATGTCTGTTGTGGGTTTGATTTTGGAAGCAAGGTGTTAAAAAAAAAAAAAAAAAAGGAGTGTAGGACGTAGTAGAAAGGTGCGTGTTAATAGCTTTGGCATTTTTACCTCCAGTGTGTGTTATATTTCTTGGTGAGCAAGATTTCCATTTGCATGTTAATGAAGGTTAAGGGCAGAAGCCTTTAATTATGATCCAGCAAAGTCCTGCCTAATGGCCCACTGAAGACGGAACACACTTCCCATAACTCCATTATGCAAATAACACTGCGGGCAAAAGATGTGACCTGAGAGGACGTTGTGTCCAGCAACGAAAATCTGGAAACCATAATAATAATAATAGTAATTAATAACTTTCTTCATGTCTCACTTTTAACATATTTTAAATTCAGTGGTGAAGTTAAACATCGAATCCTATCGAATTTGGAAATCGAGTGTATGAGGTGTGTGTCTCATATGAGACATCCGAGCTCTTCCTCCTGCCATCCTGAGACCTACAAGATCCTCAACTCACCTTCTCATCTCATCACTTCCTCTCTCCTGAGACTTCCTGTAATACCTTATTCTGGATGGAATTCTAAGGCTCACGAGCTTCCTAACATCTGGAGAACTCCAAATTCCTCAGAACTACTTGAGACCAACCATCCAAGCATCCTTTCAATCTGTCATCTAACCACCCTGAGGCCTCGAAGTTCCTCCTCTAGTTATCACGAAGCTTACTTTTGCCATCTTGAGACCTATAAGCCTAGCTCTAAGCAGAGACTTAGAACATCTTCTCTGGGCATTTTCTATTTCTGCAACCAATCATGAGGCTCACCTTCTCCTTTTCCTTAAATCCTGTCCTCCACCATCATTTTCCTTAAATCCTGTCCACCACCATCTCCTACTACGATCCTCACCAACCGCCATATGGACTCCAAGGTCCAATCTTTCTTCTGATGTCCTGAGATCTACCATGTTCTTCTCTGGACATTCTGAGACCAACTATCTCATTCCTTCTCAATTCTGACCATCAACATCTCTTTCTATCACCATCTTGAGGTTTGTCTAGGACCCCCCCCCCCCCCCCCATTCTGGGGTCCAATGCTGCCATTCTGAGATCCATCATCTCTTTCTTTAAAATTATGTCGCCAGTTTAAAGCCCATCAGCTTCCCGAGACCCATTATCTTCTTTTGATCTTTTCATCATGGGGTTTATAAAGACCTCCTCTGGTCTTCTTGTGGCATCCTGTGGTCCACAATGTCCTTCTTCTACAGCCCTAAAGCCACAAACCCCTCCTCCCTTTTCATTAACCGACAGTATGATGAGTCGGATATTGATATCCCAGTCTCAGGATAAAGACCTCTCCTGCTGGGCTTTTGTTCCTCCAGAGGTTTCTCCACTCTGAGATCCGTTCTCTTGTCTTTTTCGGTCAAACGATGTTCCTTGTTAAAGAATAAAACGCCGTTTTAGTGACCGCATCTAACAAATGTCACTTAATATGAAGTTCATAGTAAAGTAAGTACAAGTTAATGTAAAGAAAGTGATTAAAAAAACATCCGAAGAAAAATGATGAAATAAGTAAATAGTGGAGCGGTAATGATTAAAAAAAAGCAGGATGTGTAGCATAGAAATAAATGCAGATGCTGCGGTAATGAACAGTGACAGGGACCGATGGGTTTAGCGAACGCTCCCGATGGATCCATGCTAATGTCGCTGACGGATTTATGAGTCCCTATATTATCATCTTCGTTTTCTTGTTTACTTATACGACTCGCAGAGGTAGTGTTATACTTTATTTTTTTTTAAATTGCCATAATTTAATTTAATTTTAATTTTAAACTAGCAGAATTCAAAATGTTGAGGGAAGCAATTTTATTTAATATAATTAACTTTATTTTTTTATTTTATTTTATCGTTTTTTCCCCGAGGCTATCTGTTCATTTAGTTTGCCGTCTCGTCAGTTCAGACAGCAGTCGTAAATCACATTAGCATCTCTCAGTTTACAGACCCGACGCAGCTTTTCACGTGTGTGTGTGTGTGTGTGTGTGTGTGTGTGTGTGTGTGTGTGTGTGTGTGTGTGTGTGTGTGTGTGTGTGTGTGTGTGTGTGTGTGTGTGTGAAGAAGGACTTAAACAACAACAACATAAAAATGCTTGTGAATGATTTCCTGAGGCTAATTGACTCAGGGATGAAAAAATGAGGTCAAGAAAGAGCAGAGTGGGCGAGGAGATGAAAAATAAAAAAGGAAACGTGGCGAGGCAGGCTGTCATTAGAGGCAACATCAACACCATCACCACAAAAATCCATGAGAGAAATATTAAAGGATTTTCAATGTCCTTTTATTTTGTTCAGAATAATTCACTGCTTTTCTCACTAGCATTATTCCTGTTTGATGTCATTTATGTGGCTGTTAAAATGTTATAAAACTCGTACGTATGTGACGGAGACTGTGTTAGAATCTGTACAGGATGTGAGGAAGAGTTTCTAATGAGAGTCAAACACGAAGCAGTGAGGAATGCGAGAAGAGGGTAAGATGGAGATTGTCGTGTGAGGCAGCGATAGGCCGATTCGCTACTTTTTCCGCTGACGGTGGAAACACTCTCTCTAAGAGGGCGTCAATGGAAGAGAGGAGCCTCAGAGAGGGAGAGAGAGAGACGAGAGTTGGAAGAGAGAGATGGAAGAGCGCTGTCTCTGTGTATGAGATATGACTATATATATGTATCATATATGTCTATGCTGTCTATGTATATATATCGAGACTCTCTGTCTCTATGTGTCTATCCTGTGTATATAGCTATGTCAGCGATTCCTGCAGTTCTCTCGCTCGCATCGAGTGAGAGTTACTGGGAGAGCAGACACCCCGACCATCCCCACCTACTCTCCCTCCCACGACTCCCAAGGGCACTACGCTCGTACCCAGTCGACCCAGTGGCCCTACAAAGGGCCTGTCGAGATCCGATGTCATTGGTACGCAGGTCTCAGCAGATACCTGTAGAGAGACATAGGAGGATCACCGCGAGAGACGGGATGCGTAGAACGATGATTATAGGACCGATGGCTCATGCAGAGATTGTATATACGTGTTGTAGATCTGTGTGGTCAACGCATAGAGGAATGATCGAGAGCTAGCACGCATCTGATGCCCCGATACGCCCGAGATCCAACGCCCTCGTCATGTGTTAGTACAGGTGTATATATATCGTAGGGCTGTCCGGCCTACGCGGGCCCGTTGATCGGGTACGTCGCGGAGATAGTGGCACCGAGTAGGCAGCGGAGAGCAGAAGCTTCACGCATGGATAGCAGATAGAGCCATTGACTACGAGATGGCTGATGTGGAGAACCCCAGCCACTCCTGGCCGCATCTTGAGAGGTCTGTGCCTACGCAACCACATCCGTATAACGAACTCGTATGCGTCGTCAGCCAGATGAGCTAAGAGAACATTGTGGTGAGTCTTAAATTTCAAACACTCACATCTGACGCTTCCCCTAAAAACTTCTCATACCCCTAACCATTGACGGAAAAGCAGCACCCGAATTAACCGCACATCCCAGTTCCGTGTCACGCAGGACCTCCGCCACACTGCGACTGAGCGATGCTTCACCGACTAGTCGGCACGACCCTCCCCAGTCTTATAGACGCATTAAAGTATGATGACCGACTGGTTTCGTCCCTTGGGAAGACCACGTAAGATGTAGAGCAACACACCCAGGGCAAGACGACACCCTCAGTTCCTCTTGCCACTGGGCATGAGACGGTCGCTGGGCAAGCTACGAGCGTTGAGAGAAGACGTAGCACAGCTCTTAGAGACACGGGAAGAGAGAGAAGAGGAGGATGATGGGCACTCAGAAGAGGCGAATGAACTGAGGGCGGGAGGGGAGAGAGGCGAGAGAGACAGAGGGATAGAGAGAGGGAGAGAGGGGTTGACGGGTGGGTATAGTGTGGGAATCATGATATCTAGAGATATATATATATATATGTGTCTCTGTGTATATCTGATCTATGTATATCTCTCACTATATCTCTCATAATTATCTCTCTCTACGCTATCTCTCTACCTGTCTCTGTTGTCTCTCTGTCTCTCTCTCTCTCGTCTTGTCTCTCTCTGTGTCTCGCTGTCTCTCTCTGTCTCATCTCTCTCTCTCTCTCTCATCTCTCTCTCTGGGTGCTCCGTGATCGAGCTATCGCCTGTGATGTCTCTTGTAGACTCTGTGTCTTCTGTGTCTCTCAGGTCTCCTCTAGCGCTCTCTCTGTCTCTCTCTGTCTCTCTGTCTCTCTCTGTCTCTCTCTCTCTCTCTCTCTCTCTCTCTCTCTCTCTCTCTCTCTCTGTGTCTCTGTGTCTCTCTGTCTCTCTCTCTCTCTCTCTCTCTCTCTCTCTGTCTCTCTGTCTCTCTCTCTCTCTCTCTCTCTCTCTCTCTCTCTCTCTCTCTCTCTTTACATTGCAAAAGACTTAACCCTCTGTTTGAGCTGCTGAAAGCACTTTTTATCTCTTTTAGTGAAACATGGTCCCAGGTAGGTTTTATCTTTGGGGCTGGGTATAAAAAAAGAGAAAAGCAGAAATGGGAACTGATCAATTTTATTGTTGGAGAGGCAAAAATGGCCATTTATATGAGTCGAAAAAACAAAATCGAGAAGACAGGATTGATCCCACTTCTGTTTTTAAGGCTCTAGTGAAAGCTAGAGTCAAAATTGATTTTAATTTTTTTAAAGCAATAAATGATTTGAGCGCTTTTATGTTGAAATGGTGTTATGCAAAAGTTATCTGTTTTATTGATGATGATGATGATGAGCTAATTTTTAACATCCTTTTACACTAAAAAACATCTTTTAAAAAAGTGCTGCTAGTTTTTAACATTGTATTGTAATTTATTGCTTATCCACACAGGCACCTCATCATTTGGGGGACTGACGATCCCTTCATCCTCGTTCTCCCCCCATTATGTAGTCTCTATGTCTATCCAGTAGATTTTTTTATGGTGCTAATAGCCCCGAATAAGGCTCCCAAGACGAGACCGGATCACACCTCGGCAAGCTGCGCTCTGGGGATACATGTCGGTTCGAAGCCGCCCAAATCCCTTAACACCCCTGTCGCCTTGGGGGGGCTGCCTGGCGATGCCCAACCAAAGGTGCCCGAGCGTGCTCCTTCTCTTTTGGGAGACCCTGCCGATTCCACACCCCTTCTACACGGCCGGGGAACTCGCCTTTCTCCCCATTCCGGGTGAGGCTTGAGGCTGATGGATCATTTCTTCCAGGAACAGAGGCCCCTACGGAATGGAAGTGGCCTGGGGTGCGGGTGGTCCCAGGCCATCTCTCCCTCCATGCCGGGCGGTTGCTATACCTCGGAGGACCGCCCGAGGGAACCGGTGGCCAAGGGTACCGGCCCTCCGCAAGTGGGGGTAACGGCACCTACTCCTGGGTTCGGAGGCGGATGCCGAGGCGAGGGGAGGGTGCCGGGGGGGTATCCAGGGGGGGGGACGCGGTCCCCATGGGTTAGGGGATAGTGACGAGGGGAAGGCCTCTAGCAGACCAGGAGGGGAGGGGTGTAGGGGGGCGGCTGCAGTGGGGAGAGAGGGTGGGGGGGGGCGGAAGGAGGCGGGAGGACAGACCGAGTACGGTAGCGGGTGGTTGCGCTTCTTTTTGTTTTCACCCGACGTTGCTTTTTTCTTTTCTTTTCTCTTTCTCTTTCTAGTTTTGGTGTGTTTTCTATGTAATAAAGCTGAGTTAAAAATAAAAAAAAACTCTCTCTCTCTTTCTCTCTGTCTTTCTGTGTCTGTCTCTCTCTCTCTCTGTCTCTCTCTCTTTCTCTCTCTCTCTCTCTGTGTGTCTGTCTCTCTCTCTGTCTCTCTGTCTCTCTCTCTCTCTCTCTCTCTCTCTCTCTCTCTCTCTCTTACACACACACACACACACACACACACACACACACACACACACACACACACACACACACACACACACACACACAGCATCTTTACAGAAAAGTCATTGCAGCATTAAACCAGGTTGCACACTCAGCTCTGTTACAGAATGTTGACTTTCCTCTACTGCACGTGTGAAGACGGATTTATCCGAGATCAGTTCCAGGCTTAGATAGTCACTGTGAGGTGTGTGTGTGTGTGTGTGTGTGTGTGTGTGTGTGTGTGTGTGAGAGAGAGAGAGAGAGAGAGAGAGAGAGAGAGAGAGAGAGAGAGAGAGAGAGAGAGAGAGAGAGTATTGAATATTGAATACTGACTTAATTCTGATTTAGCGATTTGTATTAAACACAACTGATAGATAGATAGATAGATAGATAGATAGATAGATAGATAGATAGATAGATAGATAGATAGATAGATAGATAGATAGATAGCAGATCTGCGTGTGAGTGTGTAACTGTACGTACTGAGTCTTGTTCATTGTGTATTTTTTGCAGAATGAGCCCCAGTTCTCACCAGACAGATGGCTCGCTCTCTTTTTTAGGCGATACGAACTGTTCTAATAAAGCTTAATGATTTTCACGATTGCCTCTAAAGTGTGTGTTATTGGCCACCGGCTCTGGCTGGAACTCGACTGTGTGAGTGTGATGAACAGAAAAATGGCCGTCTGGTCTGTACAGGCAAAGTTAATGAACAATAACGTCTCTACTGAAGCACTTACAGGCAGAACATTACTTTAGGTTCAGCAGCTACAACTAATACACTGAAGAAATGCTCTGAAAACATACAGAATGAAGGAATGTGGAGGGTGAGGATGATGATGATGATGATGATGATGATGACTATGATGACAATGAGTATGATGATGAGTATGGCAATAAGATTGATAATTAGGATGATTTATATGATGATAATGTTGATAATTACGATGGCGATGGTGATGAAGAAGATGATGATGATGATGATGATGATGATGATGAGTATGACAATGAGCATGATGATGGTGATGATGACGATGATGATGATGCTGATGATGATGATGATGGTATGACAATAGGAATGGTCATGATGATAATTATGATGATGATGGTATGACAATGAGTGATGATGATGATGATGACGATGATGATGATGATGATGATGATGATGATGATGGTATGACAATGAGAATGATGATGATGATGATGATGATGATGATGATTATGATGATGATGGTATGACAATGAGAATGATGATGATGATGATGATGATGATGATGATGATGATGATGATTCAGATGATGATGATGATGATGATGATGATGATGATGATGATGGGTATGACAGTGAGAATGATGATGATGATGATGGGTATGACAGTGAGAATGATGATGATGATGATGATGATGATGATGATGATGGTGATGATGATGGTGATGGGTATGACAGTGAGAATGATGATGATGATGATGATGATGATGATGATGATGATGATGATGATGATGATGGGTATGACAGTGAGAATGATGATGATGATGATGATGATGATGATGATGATGATGATGATGATGGTGATGATGGTGATGGGTATGACAGTGAGAATGATGATGATGATGATGATGGGTATGACAGTGAGAATGATGATGATGATGATGATGATGATGGGTATGACAGTGAGAATGATGATGATGATGATGATGGGTATGACAGTGAGAATGATGATGATGATGATGATGATGATGATGATGATGATGATGATGGGTATGACAGTGAGAATGATGATGATGATGATGATGATGATGATGATGATGATGGGTATGACAGTGAGAATGATGATGATGATGATGATGATGATGATGATGATGATGATGATGAGGTCAGCACAAACTCTGACTTCACCACAGATCCAACACAAAGTTTTCAAATGATCTCTGATAAACACCAGAACATACAGCTGACTGACACAACAATGGTACAGAAGAAGACATAACAGTCTCCAGGTGGCTTCATACACAACAATCCCATGAGACACTGACCATGAAGATCAATCCCTGGCAAGGTGACCACCAGGTGACGAGACTCCAACCAGGGGTAGAACATCAGGATTGACTAAGTTGCTCCGTAAGAAGAGACGATCAGGCCAAGAAGTCTGAACACTGGGAGCTCAGGAGTGGCGTATATAGCTCAACAGAGAGAGAGAGAGAGAGAGAGAGAGAGAGAGAGAGAGTAATTATTTGATAGACAATTTACTTTATGTGTGAAGTGCAGACAGGGACTCCATCAAGACGAGCTATGACATCATAACTAAAAGTCTAGAGCCAGAAGGTGACACAGACATGAGGACTTCCTGGGATGTAAAGCGTCTCACCGCTCCACAGTCTGTAGACCTGAGCGACTTGTGATGGTGGTAAGGAGACAACATCCAGACGTCCCAGTTCACCAAACACTCTGTGCTCATGAACCCTCCAGATCTGCTCCTTTACCTAAGAAGAGCTATTAAAAAAACATCTAAACTAAACTAATGTGATTTTAGCCTGGACTTAAACACAGAGACTGCGTCCGAGTCCCGGACACTGATTGATTAAAAAAGCATCATTGAGTAATTTTT
The DNA here is from genome assembly GCF_022655615.1 of Tachysurus fulvidraco. NCBI lineage: Eukaryota > Metazoa > Chordata > Actinopteri > Siluriformes > Bagridae > Tachysurus > Tachysurus fulvidraco. The sequence continues at coordinate 937,852 of NC_062518.1, forward strand.
TTGGTCCTGAATTGTGGTTTAAAACCCATAATCAAAAGAGTTTAGTTCCATGTGATCTCTTCTCTGTCAGGGTGAGAACTTTCTGATTACAGTCTCAGAGTGAGTGTGAGTTCTGACAGGATGCTTACGTACTGTACAATCCACCGACAGAAGGACGGCGAACTGACTGTCAGGAGCTTGGATAGCTCTTTGCCAGTCCAGCAGGGGGCAGGCTGGCAGGTCTATCTGTATCGCATACGGTTCTACCTGTCTCATGTTTCCCTCCATCGCACCTGTTCCTTGTGGACGCTGATTAAATGCCTTATATACAGTATGTCTGTTCCATTGTCATTTTGTTCGTCGAGTCATTATCGTTAGCGTGCTTCATGTTCTGTTACAGATCTTACTTTGCAGAATCTCCAACATTCTGATGAATAATCATCTCAAACCTCTGCTGAAATCTTCACTAATTTGATCTGACTGATATTTTGGTGAACCTGAGATAACATTAAACTATTCTTTCTTTTATTCTCGGTGTAAAGGCAGTAAGTTATCATGTCCTTGGCTGAAGAATCCCACAGCCCGTGAAGCAGAGACGACCTCGGTCAGGAGAAAGTCATTTATTTCCTCTGACCTGTCTGGTCAAGTGGATTGAAACTGAGCTGTGGTTTCTTTCTCTCCTTCTCTCCTCTTCCTTTTCTGCAGGAAGAAGCCACAGCGTGTCTGCAATTACCGCACACAGCTGAAGGTGACGGGGCCTCGATTCGGCTCTGATACGAGACGCGAGACCTTTTCTCCTATGTTGACACCATTAAATTGGCGATGAGGAGCAGAGATTGAAGGTCTTCCTCTGTCTCTGTCTGTTGCTCGATGCATCTGCTTCTGATCACTTCACATCTCTACTCTCAGAGCGCCCTTAACACTCCTGTAGTGTGCACTTAGCAATGTTCTGTCCTATTGACCTGGGTCATCTCTTTACATATCATATTGTAGAATTTATTTAAAAATCCCTCACATCTTTATGAACTGACCTGAGCTTCAAAATTCATTTAAAAAGGAATCTTTCTCCAGTGTTGCTTCTTTCTCTATAAAAAGATCTGTTTGACCCAAACACAGTGCTTTAGAAGTCATGAGATACAGCGAGGTGTTTGTACTGTATGTGTGTGTGTGTGTGTGTGTGTGTGTGTGTGCGATCTGGTTTTCGCTTAATGGCCTCGCTAACCACGGGACTCCTCCACCCAGGGTTCCACAGAGGACATGATTCAAAAAAATTATGTCAAAAGTGAATTTCAACTTGAAAAGCAGCATTTATCTCATTATGGGAAGAAGAAGAAACCACTGACACCAAGACCTGCAGAACAGAAATGAAATCAAAGTTTAAAAATTTAATTATGGACACGGTGGCAAATGGTCAGCACGTTCGCCTCACACCTCCAGGGTTGGGGGTTCGATTCCCGCCTCCGCCTCGTCTGTGTGGAGTTTGCATGTTCTCCCCGTGCCTCGGGGGTTTCCTCCGGGTACTCCGGTTTCCTCCCCCGGTCCAAAGACATGCATGGTAGGTTGATTGACATCTCTGGAAAATTGTCTGTAGTGTGTGAGTGTGTGTGAGTGAATGAGAGTGTGTGTGTGCCCTGTGATGGGTTGGCACTCCGTCCAGGGTGTATCCTGCCTCGATGCCCGATGACGCCTGAGATAGGCACAGGCTCCCCGTGACCCGAGAAGTTCGGATAAGCGGTAGAAGATGAATGGATGAATGAATAATTAACAATGAAAGCATTTTATTTAACCTTTATTGCCAGGTTGGTGTTCTGATGAAATAAAACAAAAACTAAAGATAATTAATGTGATTAGTTCAACTAAAAAGTGTTTATGTCATGTGGAACAGCGAGTCGTTAAAATAAAATTAAATAAAGTAAAACAAATGAAATAAAACAGAATTAAAAGGTGTAATCGGACACAGAAGCTTTGAGAAATAAACACTGGTGTAAATGAGAGTTCTGACTCCTACTCAGCAGTGTGTCACTATGAGAACCGTGAACATTGTGAGGGTGAGGGAGAGCGATTTGGCTGTGAATGTCACTGTAATTAAGTCTCATAATGTTGTGAAGTTCACAACCAGGAAAAACTGAAGTGTGGCCTTGCAGCGAGTGTCTAATCCTGAAGCATAGCCTGACACAGAGCAGCATATAAACTGAGTCACACACAAGGCTGTTTAATGCAGACTTCATCCAGCTTGAGGTCTCGGCCTGGAGCTCTTCAGCTCCTGATGATTAAGGTGAAAATCTGATTAGACACTTTTACTGTTTTTTTGTGTATCCAAAGCTACAGATGAAAGAAAAACTGCATTTCCACAAATGATGGTTTTCAGGATGGTTTCAATTTAATAAAGTGTCTTATTCCATTAACTGTATATATTTATTACTGTACATATGTACAAGCTTTAATTCCAGAAAGATCCAAACCTTCAATTCAATTATGTCACTGCTACGTTATTGCTACATTAGTGTTTATACACTGTTACATTAGTCCTTATACACTCTTACATTAGTGTTTATACACTGTTACATTAGTGTTTATAAACTGTTACATTAGTGTTTATAAACCTTTACATTAGTGTTTATACACTGTTACATTAGTGTTTATACACTGTTACATTAGTGTTTATAAACCTTTACATTAGTGTTTATACACTGTTACATTAGTGTTTATACACTGTTACATTAGTGTTTATAAACCTTTACATTAGTGTTTATACACTGTTACATTAGTGTTTATACACTGTTACATTAGTGTTTATAAACCTTTACATTAGTGTTTATACACTGTTACATTAGTGTTTATAAACCTTTACATTAGTGTTTATACACTGTTACATTAGTGTTTATACACTGTTACATTAGTGTTTATACACTGTTACATTAGTGTTTATAAACCTTTACATTAGTGTTTATACACTGTTACAATAGTCTTTATACACCGTTACATTAGTGTTTATACACTGTTACATTAGTGTTTATACACTGTTACATTAGTGTTTATAAACCTTTACATTAGTGTTTATACACTGTTACATTAGTGTTTATACACTGTTACATTATGTTTATACACTGTTACATTAGTGTTTATACACTGTTACATTAGTGTTCATAAACCTTTACATTAGTGTTTATACACTGTTACATTATGTTTATACACTGTTACATTAGTGTTTATAAACTGTTACATTAGTGTTCATAAACCTTTACATTATGTTTATACACTGTTACATTAGTGTTTATACACTGTTAAATTATGTTTAAACACTGTTACATTAGTGTTCATAAACCTTTACATTAGTGTTTATAAACCTTTACATTAGTGTTTATACACTGTTACATTAGTGTTTATAAACCTTTACATTAGTGTTTATACACTGTTACATTAGTGTTTATAAACCTTTACATTAGTGTTTATACACTGTTACATTAATGTTTATACACTGTTACATTATGTTTATACACTGTTACATTAGTGTTTATACACTGTTACATTATGTTTATACACTGTTACATTATGTTTATACACTGTTACATTAGTGTTTATACACTGTTACATTAGTGTTCATAAACCTTTACATTAGTGTTTATACACTGTTACATTAGTGTTTATACACTGTTACATTAGTGTTTATAAACCTTTACATTAGTGTTTATACACTGTTACATTAGTGTTTATACACTGTTACATTAGTGTTTATAAACCTTTACATTAGTGTTTATACACTGTTACATTAGTGTTTATACACTGTTACATTATGTTTATACACTGTTACATTAGTGTTTATACACTGTTACATTAGTGTTCATAAACCTTTACATTATGTTTATACACTGTTACATTAGTGTTTATACACTGTTACATTAGTGTTCATAAACCTTTACATTAGTGTTTATACACTGTTACATTATGTTTAAACACTGTTACATTAGTGTTCATAAACCTTTACATTAGTGTTTATAAACCTTTACATTAGTGTTTATACACTGTTACATTAGTGTTTATAAACCTTTACATTGGTGTTTATAAACTGTTACATTAGTGTTTATAAACCTTTACATTAGTGTTTATAAACCTTTACATTAGTGTTTATACACTGTTACATTAGTGTTTATACACTGTTACATTAGTGTTTATAAACCTTTACATTAGTGTTTATACACTGTTACATTAGTGTTTATACACTGTTACATTATGTTTATACACTGTTACATTAGTGTTTATACAATGTTACATTAGTGTTCATTATAACCTGTTACATTAGTGTTTATACACTGTTACATTAGTGTTCATAAACCTTTACATTAGTGTTTATACACTGTTACATTAGTGTTTATAAACCTTTACATTAGTGTTTATACACTGTTACATTAGTGTTTATACACTGTTACATTAGTGTTTATACACTGTTACATTATGTTTATACACTGTTACATTAGTGTTTATACACTGTTACATTAGTGTTTATACACTGTTACATTAGTGTTCATAAACCTTTACATTATGTTTATACACTGTTACATTAGTGTTTATACACTGTTACATTAGTGTTCATAAACCTTTACATTAGTGTTTATACACTGTTACATTATGTTTATACACTGTTACATTAGTGTTTATAAACTGTTACATTAGTGTTTATAAACTGTTACATTAGTGTTCGAAACCTTTACATTATGTTTATACACTGTTACATTAGTGTTTATACACTGTTACATTATGTTCATAAACCTTTACATTAGTGTTCATAAACCTTTACATTAGTGTTTATAAACCTTTACATTAGTGTTTATACACTGTTAAATTAGTGTTTATAAACCTTTACATTGGTGTTTATAAACTGTTACATTAGTGTTTATAAACCTTTACATTAGTGTTTATAAACCTTTACATTAGTGTTTATACACTGTTACAATAGTGTTTATACACTGTTACATTAGTGTTTATAAACCTTTACATTAGTGTTTATACACTGTTACATTAGTGTTTATACACTGTTACATTAGTGTTTATACACTGTTACATTAGTGTTTATACACTGTTACATTATGTTTATACACTGTTACATTAGTGTTTATACACTGTTACATTAGTGTTCATAAACCTTTACATTAGTGTTTATACACTGTTACATTAGTGTTTATACACTGTTACATTAGTGTTTATAAACCTTTACATTAGTGTTTATACACTGTTACATTAGTGTTTATACACTGTTACATTATGTTTATACACTGTTACATTAGTGTTTATACACTGTTACATTAGTGTTTATGCACTGTTACATTAGTGTTCATAAACCTTTACATTATGTTTATACACTGTTACATTAGTGTTTATACACTGTTACATTAGTGTTCATAAACCTTTACATTAGTGTTTATACACTGTTACATTATGTTTAAACACTGTTACATTAGTGTTCATAAACCTTTACATTAGTGTTTATAAACCTTTACATTAGTGTTTATACACTGTTACATTAGTGTTTATAAACCTTTACATTGGTGTTTATAAACTGTTACATTAGTGTTTATAAACCTTTACATTAGTGTTTATAAACCTTTACATTAGTGTTTATACACTGTTACATTAGTGTTTATACACTGTTACATTAGTGTTTATAAACCTTTACATTAGTGTTTATACACTGTTACATTAGTGTTTATACACTGTTACATTATGTTTATACACTGTTACATTAGTGTTTATACACTGTTACATTATGTTTATACACTGTTACATTATGTTTATACACTGTTACATTAGTGTTTATACACTGTTACATTAGTGTTCATAAACCTTTACATTAGTGTTTATACACTGTTACATTAGTGTTTATAAACCTTTACATTAGTGTTTATACACTGTTACATTAGTGTTTATACACTGTTACATTAGTGTTTATAAACCTTTACATTAGTGTTTATACACTGTTACATTAGTGTTTATACACTGTTACATTATGTTTATACACTGTTACATTAGTGTTTATACACTGTTACATTAGTGTTTATACACTGTTACATTAGTGTTCATAAACCTTTACATTATGTTTATACACTGTTACATTAGTGTTTATACACTGTTACATTAGTGTTTATACACTGTTACATTAGTGTTCATAAACCTTTACATTAGTGTTCATACACTGTTACATTATGTTTATACACTGTTACATTAGTGTTCATAAACTGTTACATTAGTGTTTATAAACTGTTACATTAGTGTTCGAAACCTTTACATTATGTTTATACACTGTTACATTAGTGTTTATACACTGTTACATTATGTTCATAAACCTTTACATTAGTGTTCATAAACCTTTACATTAGTGTTTATACACTGTTACATTAGTGTTTATACACTGTTACATTAGTGTTTATAAACCTTTACATTAGTGTTTATACACTGTTACATTAGTGTTTATACACTGTTACATTATGTTCATAAACCTTTACATTAGTGTTCATAAACCTTTACATTAGTGTTTATAAACCTTTACATTAGTGTTTATACACTGTTAAATTAGTGTTTATAAACCATTACATTGGTGTTTATAAACTGTTACATTAGTGTTTATAAACCTTTACATTAGTGTTTATAAACCTTTACATTAGTGTTTATACACTGTTACATTAGTGTTTATACACTGTTACATTAGTGTTTATAAACCTTTACATTAGTGTTTATACACTGTTACATTAGTGTTTATACACTGTTACATTAGTGTTTATACACTGTTACATTATGTTTATACACTGTTACATTAGTGTTCATAAACCTTTACATTAGTGTTTATAAACTGTTACATTAGTGTTCGAAACCTTTACATTATGTTTATACACTGTTACATTAGTGTTTATACACTGTTACATTATGTTCATAAACCTTTACATTAGTGTTCATAAACCTTTACATTAGTGTTTATAAACCTTTACATTAGTGTTTATACACTGTTAAATTAGTGTTTATAAACCTTTACATTGGTGTTTATAAACTGTTACATTAGTGTTTATAAACCTTTACATTAGTGTTTATAAACCTTTACATTAGTGTTTATACACTGTTACATTAGTGTTTATACACTGTTACATTAGTGTTTATAAACCTTTACATTAGTGTTTATACACTGTTACATTAGTGTTTATACACTGTTACATTAGTGTTTATACACTGTTACATTAGTGTTTATACACTGTTACATTATGTTTATACACTGTTACATTAGTGTTTATACACTGTTACATTAGTGTTCATAAACCTTTACATTAGTGTTTATACACTGTTACATTATTGTTTATACACTGTTACATTAGTGTTTATAAACCTTTACATTAGTGTTTATACACTGTTACATTAGTGTTTATACACTGTTACATTATGTTTATACACTGTTACATTAGTGTTTATACACTGTTACATTAGTGTTTATACACTGTTACATTAGTGTTCATAAACCTTTACATTATGTTTATACACTGTTACATTAGTGTTTATACACTGTTACATTAGTGTTCATAAACCTTTACATTAGTGTTTATACACTGTTACATTATGTTTAAACACTGTTACATTAGTGTTCATAAACCTTTACATTAGTGTTTATAAACCTTTACATTAGTGTTTATACACTGTTACATTAGTGTTTATAAACCTTTACATTGGTGTTTATAAACTGTTACATTAGTGTTTATAAACCTTTACATTAGTGTTTATAAACCTTTACATTAGTGTTTATACACTGTTACATTAGTGTTTATACACTGTTACATTAGTGTTTATAAACCTTTACATTAGTGTTTATACACTGTTACATTAGTGTTTATACACTGTTACATTATGTTTATACACTGTTACATTAGTGTTTATACACTGTTACATTATGTTTATACACTGTTACATTATGTTTATACACTGTTACATTAGTGTTTATACACTGTTACATTAGTGTTCATAAACCTTTACATTAGTGTTTATACACTGTTACATTAGTGTTTATAAACCTTTACATTAGTGTTTATACACTGTTACATTAGTGTTTATACACTGTTACATTAGTGTTTATAAACCTTTACATTAGTGTTTATACACTGTTACATTAGTGTTTATACACTGTTACATTATGTTTATACACTGTTACATTAGTGTTTATACACTGTTACATTAGTGTTTATACACTGTTACATTAGTGTTCATAAACCTTTACATTATGTTTATACACTGTTACATTAGTGTTTATACACTGTTACATTAGTGTTCATAAACCTTTACATTAGTGTTCATACACTGTTACATTATGTTTATACACTGTTACATTAGTGTTTATAAACTGTTACATTAGTGTTTATAAACTGTTACATTAGTGTTCGAAACCTTTACATTATGTTTATACACTGTTACATTAGTGTTTATACACTGTTACATTATGTTCATAAACCTTTACATTAGTGTTCATAAACCTTTACATTAGTGTTTATAAACCTTTACATTAGTGTTTATACACTGTTAAATTAGTGTTTATAAACCTTTACATTGGTGTTTATAAACTGTTACATTAGTGTTTATAAACCTTTACATTAGTGTTTATAAACCTTTACATTAGTGTTTATACACTGTTACATTAGTGTTTATACACTGTTACATTAGTGTTTATAAACCTTTACATTAGTGTTTATACACTGTTACATTAGTGTTTATACACTGTTACATTAGTGTTTATACACTGTTACATTATGTTTATACACTGTTACATTAGTGTTCATAAACCTTTACATTATGTTTATACACTGTTACATTAGTGTTCATAAACCTTTACATTATGTTTATACACTGTTACATTAGTGTTTATACACTGTTACATTATGTTCATAAACCTTTACATTAGTGTTTATACACTGTTACATTAGTGTTTATACACTGTTACATTAGTGTTTATAAACCTTTACATTGGTGTTTATACACTGTTACATTAGTGTTTATAAACATTTACATTAGTGTTTATAAACCTTTACATTAGTGTTTATACACTGTTACATTAGTGTTTATAAACCTTTACATTAGTGTTTATACACTGTTACATTAGTGTTTATACACTGTTACATTAGTGTTCATAAACCTTTACATTATGTTTATACACTGTTACATTAGTGTTTATACACTGTTACATTATGTTCATAAACCTTTACATTAGTGTTTATACACTGTTACATTAGTGTTTATAAACCTTTACATTAGTGTTTATAAACCTTTACATTGGTGTTTATACACTGTTACATTAGTGTTTATAAACCTTTACATTAGTGTTTATACACTGTTACATTAGTGTTTATACAGTGTTACATTAGTGTTCATAAACCTTTACATTATGTTTATACACTGTTACATTAGTGTTTATACACTGTTACATTATGTTCATAAACCTTTACATTAGTGTTTATACACTGTTACATTAGTGTTTATAAACCTTTACATTAGTGTTTATAAACCTTTACATTGGTGTTTATACACTGTTACATTAGTGTTTATAAACCTTTACATTAGTGTTTATAAACCTTTACATTAGTGTTTATACACTGTTACATTAGTGTTTATACACTGTTACATTAGTGTTTATAAACCTTTACATTAGTGTTTATAAACCTTTACATTAGTGTTTATACACTGTTACATTAGTGTTTATACACTGTTACATTAGTGTTTATAAACCTTTACATTAGTGTTTATACACTGTTACATTAGTGTTTATACACTGTTACATTATGTTTATACACTGTTACATTAGTGTTTATACACTGTTACATTATGTTTATACACTGTTACATTATGTTTATACACTGTTACATTAGTGTTTATACACTGTTACATTAGTGTTCATAAACCTTTACATTAGTGTTTATACACTGTTACATTAGTGTTTATAAACCTTTACATTAGTGTTTATACACTGTTACATTAGTGTTTATACACTGTTACATTAGTGTTTATAAACCTTTACATTAGTGTTTATACACTGTTACATTATGTTTATACACTGTTACATTAGTGTTTATACACTGTTACATTAGTGTTTCTACACTGTTACATTAGTGTTCATAAACCTTTACATTAGTGTTCATACACTGTTACATTATGTTTATACACTGTTACATTAGTGTTTATAAACTGTTACATTAGTGTTTATAAACTGTTACATTAGTGTTCGAAACCTTTACATTATGTTTATACACTGTTACATTAGTGTTTATACACTGTTACATTATGTTCATAAACCTTTACATTAGTGTTCATAAACCTTTACATTAGTGTTTATAAACCTTTACATTAGTGTTTATACACTGTTAAATTAGTGTTTATAAACCTTTACATTGGTGTTTATAAACTGTTACATTAGTGTTTATAAACCTTTACATTAGTGTTTATAAACCTTTACATTAGTGTTTATACACTGTTACATTAGTGTTTATACACTGTTACATTAGTGTTTATAAACCTTTACATTAGTGTTTATACACTGTTACATTAGTGTTTATACACTGTTACATTAGTGTTTATACACTGTTACATTATGTTTATACACTGTTACATTAGTGTTCATAAACCTTTACATTATGTTTATACACTGTTACATTAGTGTTCATAAACCTTTACATTATGTTTATACACTGTTACATTAGTGTTTATACACTGTTACATTATGTTCATAAACCTTTACATTAGTGTTTATACACTGTTACATTAGTGTTTATACACTGTTACATTAGTGTTTATAAACCTTTACATTGGTGTTTATACACTGTTACATTAGTGTTTATAAACCTTTACATTAGTGTTTATAAACCTTTACATTAGTGTTTATACACTGTTACATTAGTGTTTATAAACCTTTACATTAGTGTTTATACACTGTTACATTAGTGTTTATACACTGTTACATTAGTGTTTATACACTGTTACATTATGTTTATACACTGTTACATTAGTGTTTATACACTGTTAAATTAGTGTTTATACACTGTTACATTAGTGTTCATAAACCTTTACATTAGTGTTTATACACTGTTACATTAGTGTTTATACACTGTTACATTATGTTCATAAACCTTTACATTAGTGTTTATACACTGTTACATTAGTGTTTATAAACCTTTACATTAGTGTTTATAAACCTTTACATTGGTGTTTATACACTGTTACATTAGTGTTTATAAACCTTTACATTAGTGTTTATAAACCTTTACATTATGTTTATAAACCTTTACATTGGTGTTTATACACTGTTACATTAGTGTTTATAAACCTTTACATTAGTGTTTATACACTGTTACATTAGTGTTTATAAACCTTTACATTGGTGTTTATAAACTGTTACATTAGTGTTTATAAACCTTTACATTAGTGTTTATACACTGTTACATTAGTGTTTATAAACCTTTACATTAGTGTTTATACACTGTTACATTAGTGTTTATACACTGTTACATTAGTGTTTATAAACCTTTACATTAGTGTTTATACACTGTTACATTAGTGTTTATACACTGTTACATTATGTTTATACATTGTTACATTAGTGTTTATAAACTGTTACATTAGTGTTTATACACTGTTACATTAGTGTTTATACACTGTTACATTAGTAAACACTGTTACATTATGTTTATACACTGTTACATTAGTGTTTATACACTGTTACATTAGTGTTTATAAACCTTTACATTAGTGTTTATACACTGTTACATTAGTGTTTATAAACCGTTACATTATGTTTATACACTGTTACATTAGTGTTTATACACTGTTACATTAGTGTTTATAAACCTTTACATTAGTGTTTATACACTGTTACATTAGTGTTTATACACTGTTACATTAGTGTTTATACACTGTTACATTAGTGTTCATACACTGTTACATTATTGTTCATACACTGTTACATTAGTGTTTATACACTGTTACATTAGTGTTTATACACTGTTACATTAGTGTTTATAAACCTTTACATTAGTGTATATACACTGTTACATTAGTGTTTATACACTGTTACATTAGTGTTTATAAACCTTTACATTAGTGTTTATACACTGTTACATTAGTGTTTATACACTGTTACATTAGTGTTTATACACTGTTACATTAGTAAACACTGTTACATTATGTTTATACACTGTTACATTAGTGTTTATACACTGTTACATTATGTTTATACACTGTTACATTAGTGTTTATACACTGTTACATTATGTTTATACACTGTTACATTAGTGTTTATACACTGTTACATTATGTTTATACACTGTTACATTAGTGTTTATAAACCTTTACATTAGTGTTTATAAACCTTTACATTAGTGTTTATACACTGTTACATTAGTGTTTATACACTGTTACATTATTGTTCATACACTGCTTCATTAATGCTACATAAGTAAACAGTCTTGTGGTATCCTTAGAGATAATGTACAGTAAATAAAATGGTTTATTGTCCCCTACATACTGAACACTGTGGTCCTGAACATATTAATTATTTAGACAGAATTAGAGGACTGGAAACTCCTCATTACAGTGTGATCCATCACCAGAAATATAAACACATGCCCTGGCGAGAACTTTAAGGCTCACTGTTTTAAACTGGTGTAAATAAAGATCACATTTCGGACTGTTCTCTGTACAAAAGCAAACAGGAAGACGAGAATTTACAGCTACTCGATCCCAGGGACATCATCTTAAACTAAAGGCAGTGCAGTGAGAAATGAGGCTCAGCGCCGAATTAAAGCCGGAGGGTCATTTAGTATGAATACGGCGCAGGAGAGTGCAGTAATGGAGGCTGAGACGGTGTGGAGCAGGACAAGGATTCTCAATCTCTACTCTAATAGAGAGCGACTGAACTGAATTACAGGCAGCAGAAGAGCCTGAGTTCAGCAGCATCGCTATTCACTTCACGCACGTCACACTCCAGCTTTAACGCCTCGCTAAGTACAGTGTGGTTAGACTCTGGAGTCTGACTCGTACGCATTCTTACATCATCTCTGCTTCAGAAAAGAATCTGAAGAAAGAGATGCTAATGCTAAAAAGACTCACCAAGAACAGGGCTCTGATACACAATTTGAATCATGAAACCAAACAATATCAACAGATTAACAAACCATCTGACTGTGTTCTCACTTCCAAACTAGATTCTCTCTAAGATATGAATTATTTCAGCCATGACTGAGATTCTCTGTTCTGTTGTTCAGCAGTTTGTTGTTTAAAAGAATCAGTGTCATGAGTAGAGGTCTTCTCGGGTCTATAGAAATCTACCCGACCCGAAGTGACCCGAATCACTTTTTACCCCAACCCGACGTGCATATATATATTTTTTTTAAGAAAGACCCGACCCGAGACAAACCCTGAAAAAATTTGACCTGAGTCCGACCCGACCGGTTGCCGAATTTTTTTAACCCGACTGGATTAAATGTTGCATAACTCTACACTAAAGTAACCGCTACAGAGTGGATTCAAAATTGATTAACAGGTCTGTTTCAACGAAAATTAGCTTAACACCAGTCACACGTCACCAGCCACATGTCACAAGCGGTCTTGGCAAACAGAGGAGAGGTTGGACTCGAGTCGATGCATGTTCGGTAAAAACACATTAGTTTTAAATTACCCGAGACATGATGTCCGAGGTACACGTGAAACTTTTAGAACCCGCTTGGGTCTCGGGTCAGACCTCGGGTTTTCGGATCTAACTGAAGGCTTCTAGTGATGAGTACATGAATCATTTCAGTCATGACCGATTCACTCTCTTGTTCAGTGAGCCTTTTCTTCACTAACTCTCGGTCACTTGTCAAAACGATGAACAAAAATTGCCTAAGAATTTTTTTGAAAGATCTGTGCAGCTGTGTGATGATTATAACAGAGATTATGACTCTCGTAAGAACAGAGGCAGAGAAGTATGCATATATTCATGAACAATGACTGGTGCACAATTACAGACACGGCTGAGAAACACTGCTCCCCGGACTTTAAATATATGATGGTGAAATGCAGAGCGCTTTGAATACCCAAGGAGTTTACTGCAGTCGTAATTGTAGCTGTATACATCTCCTCAAAAGCTAACGCTAAAGCGGCACTGGAGGAACTACACAGTGTTATTACTGTAGCAACCCGCTACCTGTGCATCCAGACAGGCAGTGATTGTCGACGGAGACTTTAATCATATCGAACTAAAGAAAATCCTTCCAAAATTCATCCCAAACAGAAATAGGAATATCCTGGACCAGGTTCACACAAGTGTCCGGGGATTGGGTTGCCGAGGCCTCTGCCTTCAACTGCCACCCAATCCACGATGCACCGGCCCCTTACGGTTCCTCCTGCAGGTGGTGGGCCCACGTCGCTCCTTCGGGCTGAGCCCGGCCGGGCCCCGTGGGGTAAGACCCGGCCACCAGGCACTAGCATGCGAGCCCCAACCCCGGGCCTGGCTCCAGGGTGGGGCCCCGGTTGCGCCATACCGGGTGATGTCACGGACCTCGATATTGACTTCAGGCGGCCGAAATGAGTTTCCTCCACAGGGTGGCTGGGCGCTCCCTTAGAGATAGGGTGAGGAGCTCAGTCACTCGGGAGGAGCTCAGAGTAGAACCATTGCTCCTCCACATCGAGAGGAGTCAGCTGAGGTGGCTCGTGCATCTGTTTCGGATGCCTCCTAGACGCCTCCCTGGGGAGGTGTTCCGGGCATGTCCAATCGGGAGGAGGCCACGGGGAAGACCTAGGACACGCTGGAGGGACTATGTCTCTCGGCTGGCC
>NC_062518.1:957650-960150 GCF_022655615.1 Tachysurus fulvidraco
TACCTAACCCCTAGCTCAAAACCCTAACCCTTAAGACAAGCCCCTAACTACAACCCTAATCCTTAACTGTGATCCATAAACCCTAAACCCTAACCATTATGCCTATCAGCAACCCCTAACCCTAATCCTTAGCCACCATTAACCCTAAACCCTAACCCTAAACCCTAATCTTTAACTGTGATCCATAAACCCTAACCCTAAACCCTAAGCCTAATGCCTATCAGCAACCTCTAACCCTAATCCATAAACCCTCACCCTTAATCCTATCTTGCCACCTAACACATTCACATATTACAAAATTTTTAAACCTCATCAGGTTTTTCAATTAATATATATATATATATATATATATATATATATATATATATATATATATATATATATATATAACTGCAGCTCTTCAACATCTCCACCATCTTGTCCAACAGTTCCAGACCTCCGCCTGTATTTATGTACACCTCACCTCCTGTCATGTCCGTCTGTGGTTCCTCGGTGAAGGTGTTCATCATTTTACCCGCCGCTGATGGAACACAGAGAGACCTGTCTGGTAAAGCGAGCTGTAATGAATGTGTCCATGTATAATTTAACATATTAGTCATATTCCCCTGAATGAAACCTTGATTATGAAACTGGTTCTGATGGAGGTATAAATCCAGTGCAGATACAGCAACGGTGGATCTTTAAGTGATCTCTCGCTCCATCCTTGTCTCCCTTAATGATGCTCTTTAATGGCTTTTCCTCACTTTACATGGCCACTTTATGATGGATGTTAGGGGAGGTGTAATTGGAAATAATGAGCCTTTTATTAGGACGCTGTTCCCCCAAACCCAGCGTACAGCAATGTACACTAATGATGCAGACGGAACCCTGTGTGTGTGTGTGTGTGTGTGTGTGTGTGTGTGTGTGTGTGTGTGTGTGTGTGTGTCTGTTATTGTTGGTGGAAACTTGATTGGGTGCCATTTTATGATGCTCAACATAAAAAAATTGCAAAACTGGAAACTTTTTTAATTCATCAGTTAACAGAAAACGGTGTAGTTATTTAGTTATAGCAGCATTTTAGCACACGAGTAACAATTAATAATAATAATAATAATAATAATAATAATAATAATAATAATAGGAACAATAATTGTAATAGTGGTTAGCACGTTCGCCTCACACCTCCAGGGTCGGGGGTTCGATTCCCGCCTCCACCTCGTGTGTGTGGAGTTTGCATGTTCTCCCCGTGCCTCGGGGGTTTCCTCCGGGTACTCCGGTTTCCTCCCCCGGTCCAAAGACATGCATGGTAGGTTGATTGGCATCTCTGGAAAATTGTCCGTAGTGTGTGTGTGTGTGTGCGTGTGTGTGAGTGAATGAGAGTGTGTGTGTGCCCTGTGATGGGTTGGCACTCCGTCCAGGGTGTATCCTGCCTCGATGCCCGATGACGCCTGAGATAGGCACAGGCTCCCCGTGACCCGAGAAGTTCGGATAAGCGGTAGGAAATGAATGAATGAATAATTGTAATAGTAATAATACTAGTAGCCACAGTGGCATAGCCATCAGCAGTGCTTATAGGGGTCCAAACACCACTGTTGTTCAAGAGAAGTACAATAGCTGTAAAAATGTGAAAGTACAAAGTCATGATTGTAGCGAATATTTAATAAAAATCTAATGAAACACAACCTACACATTTCTGCTCATCATCATCTTGCTCCCTAAATTTTATTTATTTTTTATTTATTTATTTATTTATTTATTTATTTATTTATCTATTTATTTATTTATTCACTAAACCAATAGCAAATGTTTCGTAATTCATTTATGTACTAACATTTTTGATGTTGATTTTTTTTTTTCATTTTAGCGCCAAACTTCTTTTAGTTTTATCACTGTACAAATAACACAAATGTAATCTCGATCATTTAAATACGCAAGCTAACAGTTTACTGTGAAAATATAAAAAAAAAGATTTACGGTGGAATCACTTCAGAAACATTTTGTCTGTAAATTAAAAAAACAACAACAAGAAGAAGAAATTCCGTGAGAATCAGGAGAAGATTCCAGAAGAAGCTGGAAAATTGTACGTTTCACATTTCATGCAAATGAGCTCAAATGAGAGTAGGCGGGGCTAAACGATCTACTGAGCTTTATCTACCGTGACGGTAAGCTGTACGTACCTGGTGGTGGCGCTACAGAGTTCGGTGTTTAGCGAGAGATGAGAAATCTGACACTTTGTAAAAGAAAAAGAAATATGAAGTGTAAAAAAGTCCATTTTGTATGAACACAATTAAAAAATAAATAAATAAATACAAGAAACACATTTAAATAAAATGCATGTATTTATTTATGAAGTTTTTTCTCTGTTCATTTAACAAAAGTTTTCTTTTTTTTTATTTTATTCATTATTTTACTGTTAGAATGTTATTTATTCTTTATTTTATCTGATGATATATAAAGCCATTTTCCCCTTTAGGCAGAAATAATCTCATTGTGTAATTGAGATCGATAAACAAGCATCTCA
>NC_062518.1:965150-982650 GCF_022655615.1 Tachysurus fulvidraco
GAAAAATGGTCGTAAGTGAGCGGAGAGAGGGATGTGTTCTGTCTGTTCAGCAGCGCTGACACTTTTACAGAAAATAAACTCGTGACTTAGAGACCCGAGACGCCGCCGCCGACGTTCGGGAAGCTCACGGCGACTTCGACTCACCTCGTCTAACCGTGTTCTGTCACTAAAGATGCCGGAGCTGAGAAATTAGAATAAAATTTGAATATTTAAATGCATTGCCATCATTTTAGATCTAATTCAGATTTTATTCTATAAAAAGCACAGATTTACTTTTGGCTCAAATCGTAAATCACCAAGACCGACACCATTAAATAACAGACACACAAACCATCCGATACACACAATCCATCGATCAATCAATTAATCAATTATTTTATTTATCAAGTAAAAAAGGATTGAATTTAATCGGTCCGTTAGAATATATAGATTTATAAACACCCTTTTTTATTATATTATATTATTACTCAGTACGTATACACTTCTATTTATCCTGTTGTGTGTAAAAAGTGTTTTCTGTTGTTAGATTAAAAACAACACTGAAACGTTATTATAGAACAGAAAGAAAGAAAGAAATGAAAGGAAAGAAAGAAAGAAAGAAAGAAAGAAAGAAAGAAAGAAAGAAAGAAAGAAAGAGATGAAAAGAAAGAAAGAAAGAAAGAAAGAAAGAAAGAAAGAAAGAAAGAGATGAAAAGAAAGAAAGAAATAAAGAAATGAAAAGAAAGAAAGAAAGAAAGAAAGAAAGAAAGAAAGAAAGAGATGAAAAGAAAGAAAGAAAGAAATGAAAAGAAAGAAAGAAAGAAAGAAAGAAAGAAAGAATGAGATGAAAAGAAAGAAAAGAAAAGAAACAAACAAAAAGAAAGAAAGAAAGAAAGAAAGAAAGAAAGAAAGAAAGAAAGAAAAAACAAAGAATGATTTGATTTTCTCTCTCTCTCTCTCTCTCTCTCTCTCTCTCTCTCTCTCTCTCTCTCTCTCTATCCTCTCCTGCTTTCCCGCCGTAATATTTATGAATGGTTTGGAAATCAAAAATCAGCTTGAATTATAGAACAGAAAGAAAGAAAGAAAGAAAGAAAGAAAGAAAGAAAGAAAGAAAGAAAGAAAGAAAAAAAGAAAGAAAGAAAGAACACATGCAAACTACAAAACAAAGAATGATTTAAATTAGAAGAAATAAAGTACAAGTACAAAAAGAAGGAACAAGTCAATAAAATAAAAAAGAAACGGATGTAATAGAAAAAACAACAACATATATATATTTGGTACAAATAATAATACATCTATTATTTATATATCTTTTTTTTATATATATAAATTTTATAAATATAAGGGTGTGAATTTTTACAGTAAAAATGTAGAAAAAGAACGTATTAATATTAGATCAGGAGAGAAATAAAGGACGAAAAGAAAAACGAATCAAAAATCAGTCAGTGAGAGTTTCAAATAAATGTGATGACGTAAAAAAACAAATGATAAGTGATTATTAAGTGGAATTTTTTCCCGTGTTGATTATCGTACAGATTCGCTTCCTTTTCCACGCCGACGCAGACGACTCTACAGAGAGGAAGCGAGTGTTGGTGTTATTTAGAGCGGAGGAGTGTGTGAGCGCTCGGAAGCTGAGTATCGCAGTCTAACACTCCTTCATCATGACTGATTATCGTCCCCGAATCTGCCCCGTTTCCACGGCGAGGAGTTTGTGTGCTGTGCTTTTGTCCTCCACGGGTTCTTGACCTCCTGAAGCTCTTGGGATGAACTTATGGTGCTAAACACATTGAGTTATTAGAGCTGAGTTCTCTGAGGAAGCCTCGGTGCTGTTTATCTCCAGAAGCGTCACAGAACCTCCTTTATTCTGCTTTCACTCTGACTTTGTCCTCCGAGTCTTCACAGATCTGAGTCCTTCTCTCAAGCTGCTCGTTTTATTTCATCATAAAGACTAAAACCTGACACATTTTACAGCCACGAAGAAGTTACAGCTTTACTTCATTCATTCATTCATTCATTCATTCATTCATTCATTCATTCACTCATCTTCTACCGCTTATCCGAACTTCTCGGGTCACGGGGAGCCTGTGCCTATCTCAGGCGTCATCGGGCATCGAGGCAGGATACACCCTGGACGGAGTGCCAACCCATCACAGGGCACACACACTCTCTCATTCACTCACACACACACACACACACACTACGGACAATTTTCCAGAGATGCCAATCAACCTACCATGCATGTCTTTGGACCGGGGGAGGAAACCGGAGTACCCGGAGGAAACCCCCGAGGCACGGGGAGAACATGCAAACTCCACACACACAAGGCGGAGGCGGGAATCGAACCCCCGACCCTGGAGGTGTGAGGAGAACATGCTAACCACTGAGCCACCGTCCCCCCCCCCACCCCCCCTATAAATAATTAATCACTCTAAATCTTAATAAAAGAAATCTGGGACCCAAAACCCAGAGCAGCAGCACGGACGTGAGACGAAGAAATATATTCTTTTATTTATCTTTTCATCCGTTCATCTTTTTTTGTCGAGTCGAAGCCTTTTAAAGAAATAATTGCGCTCAGATTTCATCCCACTGAGACGTCATAAACCACAGTTTAGTCTGATAGATTCATCTGTGCTTTAGATTCTATTCGTTTTCTGCTTATCTTCAGCAGGGAGATGTTTTTTTTTTCTGACGCTTTTTCTCCTCACACCCAAATTTCTATAATGGCTCTGAAATGCATCACAAATCCATTTCCTACTGCATTTATTTGCTGTCGGATTGTAAATCTAATCATTTAATCATTTGAAACAAATGGAATATCAGCAGGTCATTAACGAATTATGAGTTTGGAAATGTTCCTTTGTGTCTGCGTTTCATCATCTCCCGATTCTCCCAACGCTGCCGTACTGCATAAGTGATATTGTTTTTTTTTTTTTGTGTGTGTGTGTTTTTTTTTTCCTACTGGAAGGCAATAAATATGTGGGGTATTAGTGTCTCTGCAGAGCTGCACGGTAAAAAACTTCTCGTGGACTCATTTTCAATATGTCATCGTATCTGTTTAGGCTAAATCTCGCCTGGTGAAACAAAATTGCTGATAGCGAGATTAGATGCTTGTAACTCAGGCTTGTCAGCGCAGGCTGGAAATTGTCACGCTATCATTATTGGGAATATTGCTTTCACGAGGCGAGATTTGCTCGGGGACAAAAATCTGCTTCTGACTGAGAGCTTTATTTGTGTAGCACCGAATTTACTCCCGACTAACGTGGGGATCCGTAGATTATTTCATATCACGCTTTCATCAGTTTAAATTGACTCGAGCGCTCGTGTAGGTTTCGAGCTCAGCTTCTGGAGAACCAGAAAACTCATTCATTCATTCATTCATTCATTCATTCATTCATTCATTCATCTTCTACCGCTTCTCCGAACTTCTCGGGTCATGGGGAGCCTGTGCCTATCTCAGCCGTCATCGGGCATCGAGGCAGGATACACCCTGGACGGAGTGCCAACACATCACAGGGCACACACACACTCTCATTCACTCACACACTCACACACTACGGACAATTTTCCAGAGATGCCAATCAACCTACCATGCATGTCTTTGGACCGGGGGAGGAAACCGGAGTACCCGGAGGAAACCCCCGAGGCACGGGGAGAACATGCAAATTCCACACACACAAGGTGGAGGTGGGAATCGAACCCCCGACCCTGGAGGTGTGAGGCGAACGTGCTAACCGCTAAGCCACCGTGCCCCCCAACCCGAAAACTCACCGAATTAAAATGAAGGTGTTTTTGTTGGACGATCAGACGATCTCTTCTTCACCTTTACACGAACGGGGGGTCGTGTAGTGATGCGGTTAATGATCACTCGGCAATGACATCAGCTTAATACAAACAAACCTTATATTCTATTAAAATAAATATTACATTATAATAAAAAGGATAAAATAGACTCTAAAACCTGATCAAATACTGAAGACAAATTAAATAAATAAATAAATAAATAAAAATCCACTCCACGGTGTGTAAAGGAGAAGAGTGAAAGGAACTCATCCTGAGGTCACTGCATCCTCAGCGTATCTTTGTCCTGGCACTTTGTTTACCTGCTGACTCAGGATACTGCTGATGTGTGTCTCTGTGTGTGTGTGTGTGTGTGTGTGTGTGTGTGTGTGTGTGTGTGTGTGTGTGTGTGTGTGTGTGTGTGTGTGTGTGTGTGTGTACCTTTACCGATCGCTCAGGTGATTGGCAGGACGTGTACACTTTTCTGCTTCGCCCTTGACCTTCACTTGAACAGCGTCTGCAGAAAGCTGTACTGATAAAGGAACTGAAATGTGAAGTGAAAGAAGTGAAGAGACTCGATGAGGACGGGAAGAAGAAGGATATTCCATGTGACTCCACACCGCACTACAGACTCCACACCGCACTACAGACTCCACACCGCACTACAGACTCCACACCGCACTACAGACTCCACACCGCACTACAGACTCCACACCGCACTACAGACTCCACACCGCACTACAGACTACACACCGCACTACAGACTCCACACCGCACTACAGACTCCACACCGCACTACAGACTCCACACCGCAGTACAGACTCCACACCGCACTACAGACTCCACACCGCACTACAGACTCCACACCGCACTACAGACTCCACACCGCACTACAGACTCCACACCGCAGTACAGACTCCACACCGCAGTACAGACTCCACACCGCACTACAGACTCCACACCGCACTACAGACTCCACACCGCACTACAGACTCCACACCGCACTACAGACTCCACATCGCAGTACAGACTCCACATCGCAGTACAGACTCCACACCGCACTACAGACTCCACACCGCACTACAGACTCCACACCGCACTACAGACTCCACACCGCACTACAGACTCCACACCGCAGTACAGACTCCACACCGCACTACAGACTCCACACCGCACTACAGACTCCACACCGCACTACAGACTCCACACCGCACTACAGACTCCACACCACACTACAGACTCCACACCGCACTACAGACTCCACACCACACTACAGACTCCACACCGCACTACAGACTCCACACCGCACTACAGACTCCACACCACACTACAGACTCCACATCGCAGTACAGACTCCACATCGCAGTACAGACTCCACACCGCAGTACAGACTCCACACCGCACTACAGACTCCACACCGCACTACAGACTCCACACCGCACTACAGACTCCACATCGCAGTAAAGACTCCACACCGCACTACAGACTCCACACCACACTACAGACTCCACACCGCACTACAGACTCCACACCGCAGTACAGACTCCACACCGCACTACAGACTCCACACCGCACTACAGACTCCACACCGCACTACAGACTCCACACCACACTACAGACTCCACATCGCAGTACAGACTCCACACCGCAGTACAGACTCCACACCACACTACAGACTCCACATCGCAGTACAGACTCCACATCGCAGTACAGACTCCACACCGCACTACAGACTCCACATCGCAGTAAAGACTCCACACCGCACTACAGACTCCACACCACACTACAGACTCCACACCGCACTACAGACTCCACACCGCAGTACAGACTCCACACCGCACTACAGACTCCACACCGCACTACAGACTCCACACCACACTACAGACTCCACATCGCAGTACAGACTCCACATCGCAGTACAGACTCCACACCGCAGTACAGACTCCACACCGCAGTACAGACTCCACACCGCACTACAGACTCCACACCACACTACAGACTCCACACCACACTACAGACTCCACATCGCAGTACAGACTCCACACCGCACTACAGACTCCACACCACACTACAGACTCCACACCACACTACAGACTCCACATCGCAGTACAGACTCCACACCGCAGTACAGACTCCACACCACACTACAGACTCCACACCACCACATACACACTGTGGAAACATTCACGACATTAGGAGGTACATTATCTAAGGGACATTATCTAAGGCACATTATCTAACATAGAGCACATAGAAGGAAATGTTATTGTCTGAGTGAACATTTTGTTTGGGAAAAGCCCCATGTTGGGAACCATTATAGACTGTTATTGGTAAAAAGCCCCTCAATGGCTGAAGCCCCATGTGGGGCAAATGCCCTCTGCTGGGCAAAAAAAAGATAGTTGGGCAAAAATAGCCTCTGTTTGGGCAAAACTTTTAATCATAAACTCTAAATCATAATTTTCAGCAAAAGCCCTTACTGGACAAATCCTTTGGTTGGGCAGAAGCCCCTAACAGGGCAAAAAACCCTGTTTGGGCAAAATCCAAAGCTACGTCCTTGGTGTGTGTCCCAGGTTGGGAAAAAAGCTGACTAAGCAAAGCCCAGTGATGACCAAAAGCACATGTTGGGCAATATTTAAAGAGTCCTAGTAGTGAAAGCACCTGGTTGGGTAGAGAAGGAGTGTGTGATGTAGAGGAGTGTGTGATGTAGAGTGTGTAATGTAGAGTGTGTGATGTAGAGTGTGTGATGTAGAGTGTGTGATGTAGAGTGTGTAATGTAGAGTGTGTGATGTAGAGTGTGTGATGTAGAGGAGTGTGTGATGTAGAGTGTGTGATGTAGAGTGTGTGATGTAGAGTGTGTGATGTAGAGGAGTGTGTGATGTAGAGTGTGTGATGTAGAGGAGTGTGTGATGTAGAGTGTGTGATGTAGAGGAGTGTGTGATGTAGAGTGTGTGATGTAGAGTGTGTGATGTAGAGGAGTGTGTGATGTAGAGTGTGTGATGTAGAGTGTGTGATGTAGAGGAGTGTGTGATGTAGAGTGTGTGATGTAGAGTGTGTGATGTAGAGTGTGTGATGTAGAGGAGTGTGTGATGTAGAGTGTGTGATGTCGAGGAGTGGTGTGTAGCGTGTGTGATGTAGGGCGTGTGTGCTGTCGAGGAGTGTGTGGTGTCGCGGCGTGTGTGCTGTCGCGTGTGTGCTGTCGCGGCGTGTGTGCTGTCGCGTGTGTGCTGTGCGGCGTGTGTGCTGTCGCGGCGTGTGTGCTGTTGCGTGTGTGCTGTCGGGCGTGTGTGCTGTCGCGGCGTGTGTGCTGTCGCGTGTGTGCTGTCGCGTGTGTGCTGTCGCGGCGTGTGTGCTGTCGCGGCGTGTGTGCTGTCGCGTGTGTGCTGTCGCGTGTGTGCTGTCGCGGCGTGTGTGTGTCGCGTGTGTGCTGTAGCGTGTGTGCTGTCGCGTGTGTGATGTCGACGCCGAGTGTCTGAAGAGCTACGACGTCTGTGTAATTGTCTAGAGGAGTGTGTGTTGAGATAAAGGAGTGTGATGTAGAGGAGTGTGTGATTACATAGAGGAGTGTGTGATGACATAAAGGAGTGTGTGATGTAGTAGAGGAGTGTGTGATATGATTTGGTAGACAAGCGGCTTTGTGTGTGTGTGTGTGTGTGTGTGTGTGTGTGTGTGTGTGTGTGTGTGTGTGTGTGTTTATGGCTGTAGATGCTGCACCAGTGGCAGCTGGTTCACTTTCTCCTGCCAATCTCCTGTCTCTGAGGAAACCACGTGCCCTAGAAGAATGTGTTTAGTTCCTCATCCTCCTCTTCCTCCTCTCAGGAACCTCAGCACCACCTGCAGCTATGCAGGGCGCCATGTCTGTCAAAACTCCTGATTAATGACGCAGAACAAATCAGGAGAAAATCAGTAACACTACACAAAGAGAAAAAAAGAACTTTAGAAGTTTATTCTTCTCTTTTATTCACGGTTCCTTTTAAGGTTCTCCCTTTTGTTGTCTCACAGAGTTCTGGCTCATTGTTGATGATGTGTATGTGAGTGAGTGAGTGTGTGTGTGTGTGTGTGTGTGTGTGTGTGTGAGTGTGTGTGTATGTGGATGAGTGAGTGTGTGTGTGTGTGTGTGTGTGTGTGTGTGTGTGTGTGTGTGTGTGTGTGTGTGTGTGTGTGTGTGTGTGTGTGTGTGTGTGTGTGTGTGAGTGTATGTGTATGTGGATGAGTGAGTGTGTGTGTGTGTGTGTGTGTGTGTGTGTGTGTGTGTGTGTGTGAGTGTGTGTGTGTGTGGTGTGTGTGTGTCTGTGGCTGCGTGTAGATTGTTGGGTGTGTTTGTGAGTGTGGTGTGGTGTGTGGTGTGTGTGTGTGGTGTGGTGTGCGCGTGCGTGTGCTGGTAGCTCCGGGCTGTCGTGCGAGTGTGGGTGTGCGTGCGTGTGTGTCTGTGGCTGCGTGCGTGTGTGTGTGTGTGTGGGGTGGTGTGCGTGCGTCTGTGGTAACTCCTCTGGCTGCGTGTGTGTGTGTGTAGTTGTGTGTGTGGTGTGTGTGTGTGTGGTGTGTGTGTGTGGTGGTGATGTGTAGTGTTGTTATGTTGAGTGCGTGCCAGTGCTGTGTATGTGGATGAGTGTGTGGATGATGTGTGTGTTGGATGAGTGAGTGTGTGTGTGTATATATGAGTGTGTGAGTGTGTGTGGGTGAGTGAGTGTGTGTATGTGGTAGAGTCTGTGAGTGAGAGTGTGTGTGGATCTGGATGAGTGTTTGTGTGTAGATGAGTGTGTGTATGTGTGTTTGTGTATGTAGATGAGTGTGTGGATGAGTGTGTGTGTGTTTGTGTGTAGATGAGTGTGTGTGTGTGTGGATGAGCGTGTGTGTGTTTGCATGTGGATGAGTGTGTGTGAATGTTGATGAGTGTGTGTGAATGTGGATGTGTGTGTATGTAGATGAGTGTGTGTGTGTGTGTGTGTGTGTGTGTGTGTGTGTGTGTGTGTGTGTGTGTGTGTGTATGAATACCACTTACTCAGAATCCACCATGTTTGTGTGGTCAAAGTTCACACATAAACAGGTGCCGACTTGCTTTGTTGTCATGGTGACGAGATTTGTGTTGAACTGGATAAGTGTTCTGCACAGGATGTAAAATATACTGTGTACAACACACACACACACACACACACACACACACACACACACACACACACACACACATTATGTACAAGCAATGTACCATGATACTATAAATAAAGACATGGAAATGGGCCTTAGAACTGTAAATAAAGTATCTGTGTGTGTGTGTGTGTGTGTGTGTGTGTGTGTGTGTGTGTGTGTGTGTGTGTGTGTGCATGTTAAATCTTAATTATAAGGCTCTTCATTTGAGTGATGTCGTATGCGAATACTTGTTTTGGTGTTTGTCAGTGCATTGAGCACACATTGAGTGTGTGTGTCTATATATATATATATATATATATATATAATGTGTGTGTTTGTCTCTGAGTGTGTGTGTGTGTGTGTGTGTGTGTGTGTGTGTGCACCTGACTATAATACTAAACACTGCTCATTTACATTTAGAGTGAATGCCACTGCAGCAGCAGAACAAAAGCTACTGTTTACAGTCAGCTTGAAAGCGAACAAGCAAACTGTTCTGTGTGTGTGTGTGTGTGTGTGTGTGTGTGTGTGTGTGTGTGTGTGTGTGTGTGTGATCCTGATATCCTCATTTCCAGATATTCTTTAGAAACACATATGTAATTGAGTATCAGTAACACTCATGCATCCATGTTCTTTTCACATTTCCTGTTAAATTTCTGACCTGGTAACCAGAGTGTCAGCCATGACATCATCCGAAGAATCCACCAAAACGAAGGTTATTCGGACTTCAGACGTAACTCCAGACTATTTAGTAGTTATGTGAGACTTCTGAGTCTCAGTTACATACAGACTGTGTGTGGAGATGTGATGGTCTTCGAGTGAGGAGCAGTGTGAGGTCCAGTGCTGTCTGACAGTTAAGATAAGATAAGATAAGATAAGATTTACCTTTATTCCTCACACAATGGGGAAGTTTCTCTGTTACAGCAGCAAAAAAAGAAAAGAAAAGAAATGCAAATATATAAAAAAAAATATATATATAGACATAATATAATATAAGGGGGGTCACGGCGGCTTGGTGGTTAGCACGTTCTCCTCACGCCTCCAGGGTCGGGGGTTCGATTCCCACCTCCACCTTGTGTGTGTGGAGTTTGCATGTTCTCCCCGTGCCTCAGGGGTTTCCTCCGGGTACTCCGGTTTCCTCCCCCGGTCCAAAGACATGCATGGTAGGTTGATTGGCATCTCTGGGAAATTGTCCGTAGTGTGTGTGTGTGTGTGTGAGTGAATGAGAGTGTGTGTGTGCCCTGTGATGGGTTGGCGCTCCGTCCAGGGTGTATCCTGCCTCGATGCCCGATGACGCCTGAGATTGAGGCTCCCCGTGACCCGAGAAGTTCGGATAAGCGGTAGGGAATGAATGAATGAATGAATGAATGAATGAATGAATGAATGAATGAACACTCAGTCATCTTATCCTTGCTATTCTACGGACAGTTTAGGTTTATAAGCACATTTTTTTAAGGAAATTGCAAAATAATAATTAATAAATCCAAATAATTGATATATTATGAATAAATTATCACTGAATGTTTGTATATTACATTTACAGCTTTGGAAGTAAGATGGAGAAAAAATAAGGGACAGTATTTAATTATTCAGTCAGCAAAGGATTTGGTGTCCCTTCTCCTGTCAAGAGAGTACGTGTGGTATCGATAACACTTCCCATAATGCACCACGTTCACGTTCACAAGGTTTGACGGGAAACGACCCAAAACAATCTGTTTATTTTTCTGTCCAAATTCAAGTGAAGGTCGTTGTCTTGTTTTTAAGTCGGAACGAACATTAATTCCTTCTCGAACACTGACTTTAACCTGTTTGGTGCTCTATACAAATGTAGTCATGCAGATTGTTATGAGTTCTGAAGTGAAACCATGTCGTATGTTCACAGCCCTTTTTCAGCCAACTGAATTGTGTGGTTTTTGACTGACAGCTAATGAAACTCAATTCCCCGGGCTTCGACACTAGAAGCATTTCATCATCCGACTGGAGCTGGTTTTTATCACCGGGCGAGCTGATCTCAACACGAACACCTGCTGCCCAGGATGATGTCGAGCAGATTTCTCACAGGAGATAAACGTGTGTTCGGGGAGGACGGATGGAAAACACATCAAGGTCCTGATTCGGTGCGAGAAAACATGGCCTCAAGCAAAACGACGCCCTACAGATCGATTCAAAATGATAATAAACGCTGCGTATTGAATGATTTAGAACGTACAAGGAAGATATCAGGAACACAGGAAAAAAAAACACTTATACTCATAAAGTAAAGATCCGTTCATCCGTCTGACTGGAAAGAGGACAAATACTAAAGTGGACTAATTGGCACAATGTGTTGTGTTGTCTTCAGGAGGGGCTTTGTTTATTAATCGAGATGAGAGGCGGAAAGAGAGAGTGAGAGAGAGAGAGAAAGAGAGAGTGATAGAGAGAGAGAGAGAGCAATAGAGAGAGTGTGTGTGATAGAGAGAGAGAAAGAGAGAGTAAGAGAGAGAGAGAGAGAGAGCGATAGAGAGAGAGTGTGTGATAGAGAGAGAAAGAGAGAGTAAGAGAGAGAGAGCAAAAGACAGAGTGATAGAGAGAGAAAGAGAAAGAGAGATAGAGAGAGAGAGAGATAGAGAGAGAGCAATAGAGAGAGAAACAGAGAGAGAGAGAGTGAGTGATAGAGAGAGAGAAAGAGTAAGAGAGAAAGAGCGATAGAGAGAGAGAGCGAAAGATAGAATGATAGAGAGAAAGCGAGAGAGAGTGAGAGAGAGAGCAAAAGAGAGAGAGATAGAAAGAGAGAAAGAGAGAGCACGAGAGAGAGAGAGAAAGAGAGAGATAGAGAGAGAGCAATAGAGAGAGAGTGATAGAGAGGGCGCGAGAGAGATAGAGAGATAGAGAGAGAGAGAGAGAGAGAGAGCAATAGAGAGAGAGAGTGATAGAGAGGGCGCGAGAGAGACAGAGAGCGCGAGAGAGATAGAGAGATAGAGAGAGAGAGCAATAAAAAGAGAGTGATAGAGAGAGCACGAGAGAGAGAGAGAGATAGAGAGAGATACAATAAATAGATATTGATATAGAGAGATCATAGATAGATATAGATAGAGAGACAGATAGAGAGATTGCACATATATAGATAGAGATATAGAAGAGAATAGCAATATATAGTCATATATATATATCTATATAGCATATATACTATATATCTCTATATCATATCTATCCCTATCTATATATACTATCTACTATATCTCTGTATTATATAGCTACTCATATATCTCCTATCTCTCTCTCTCTCTACGCTCCTCATCTCTCTCTCTCTCTCTCTATTCCCCTCCACCACTCTCTCTCCTCGCTCTCTCGCTCTCTCTCCTCTCATCTCTCTCTCTATCTCCTCTTTCCCTCTCTCTCTCCTCTCTCTTCCTCTCTCTCTCTCTCTCTCTCTCTCAGCTCTTTTCTCTCCCCCCCTCTCTATCTCTCTCTCTCTAGCTCTCCTCTATCTCTCTCTTCCCCGCTCGCTCTCCTCTACTCGCTCTATCTCTCCTCTCTCTCATCTCGCTCTCTCATACCACTCTCTGATATCTCGCTACCATCTCTCTCTCTCGATCTCTCTCTCTACTGCCACTTCACTTCTCTCCTCTCTACTATCTGCTGCTCATCGATCGATCGAGAGATAGTAGCGTGCTGCCACAGATTAATTTACAGCTCGAGAGCCCTTCTCTGCATACTCACACATAAACACCTCACTGGCTCAGCAGTAACACAATTATTTCTCGATTACTGATTTTTGTGCTGTGCAGTTTGCCGTCTCTGGATTTACAGCCACTGGCCAGATGTTACTATAAAACTCTTAATGTTTCAGTGATGGACGGGAATTAATGGAGCCTGACAGGATTAGTGGCTGAAATGAAATGCAGTCAAAGCTAACTGGCTAGAGCTCGCTATTGATGAGAGCTGCTATTAGAGACCAGTGCATGTGTGTGGACTTCTGGTTGGGGTAACAGTGGTGTGGGAATTACTGACACAACACAAACAGGAAATTGTTCATTAATCCTGGGTTAGGGTTTAGGGTTAAGGTTCACAGTTGGTGCTAAGCTTAAAGTTTTACATTAGGGTTAGGGTTAGGGGTTGGGGTTAGGGTTAAAGGTTAGGATTAAAGGTTGGGGTTAGGGGTTAGAATTAGGGTTAAGAATAAGGGTTAGAGTTAAAAGTTAGGGTTAAAAGTAAGGGTTAGGATTTAGGGTTAGGGTTTAGAATTAGGGTTAAGAATAAGGGTTAGGGTTTAGGGTTAGGGGTTAGAATTAGGGTTAAGCGTTAGAATTAGGGTTAAAAATAAGGGTTAGGGTTAAAGGTTAAAGTTTAGGGGTTAGAATAAGGGTTAGGGTTAAAAGTTAGGGTTAGGGGTTAGAATTAGGGTTAAGAATAAGGGTTAGGATTAAAGGTTAAGATTTAGAATAAGGGTTAGGGTTAAAGGTGAGGATTTAGGGTTAAGGGTTAGGGGTTAGAATAAGGGTTAGGGGTTAGAATAAGGGTTAGGGGTTAGAATTAGGGTTAAGAATAAGGGTTAGGGTTAAAGGTTAGTATTTAGAATAAGGGTTAGGGTTAAAGGTTAGGATTTAGGGTTAAGGGTTAGGTTTAGGGGCTATTCATCTGCACTTCTAGTGGAGTGGAGGAAGCAGAGGTACAGACTCCATTTTATATGTTGCATACAACAGTAACTGTATGTATACTTTCTAGTGAGGATTAAGGGCTAGTATTAAGGGTTAAGGTTAAGTGTTATTGTGAACACAGGGACTTTTTACACCCGGTCACTTCGTCTGTTGTCTCTGATCCGATAGCTGTCTGATCTGTTAAAACTGTCCCATTTACATCAGTCCACATTAACGCGTCTCAGCGAATCGGATATCGATCCGATCTTTCTACTCCCGCCCAGAATGCTAATATAGTTGCCCTCATTTCCATGGTAACTGAAACAGAACACACTTTGGTGTCTGCGGTTTTCAGAACGCGATCAAAAAGAAGACGTAAAAACCGGTTACGACGTTTATGCTACAAAATACAGCGTTTACTGTTTGCTGCGTTTTCGCTGGCGGCAGCAGCGCGTTTTAAGCCCCGACGAGACGCCTTGGTGAAAGATCACCTGCGAGTGACGTAGTTCCTTCTGGGAGGAGTATAGCGCTGACGTATGTGGCTCGAACAACCACATTCATTTACACCTGTCCAGTTTCATCTGAAACGCATCCCAGACCACCTCCTGAAGGGGTTTGTACCATCGGGGTTATATCCGTCTCCAAAACGTTTCAGAGGGCATTTAGACCTGGTCTTTTTACCGTCGGGTAGATATCGGATCACAGAAAACACAGGAAGTGACCAGGGGTAAGGAGTAAGGGTTTGGATTAAGAGTCTGGGTTAGGACTAAGGGTTAAGAATAAGGGTTAAAGCTTAGGGTTAAGGGTTAAGGTCCAGGGTCTATCGGTCCTCTTTATTCTATCCCTTTTGTCCAGTCCCCAGTTTATCACCTGCCCACCTGCTCTATCATCACTCCTATCTTCTCTCTGCTATAAATGATGGTTACAACCTCTTTACATTTCTGACAGGGATGCAGCTTAAATGAGGAAGTGACACTATCTCAGACTTTCCTCAGATCAGGTTTTCTTTAGTGATGGTGATGTTTTCTGCAAAGAAAATGTAAAGATCAAGGAAACACATCATCTTTGAGTTCCAGTCTGGGTTTGGTGTCGTGTCTGTCGGTTCAAACTAAAGATGGCTTGAAGTTTGTCAAACACGTAACTGTGGCTCAAAACATCTGCTGCAAGATACTGACAACACCAACTTTTCCTCCACCTTGATGTGACTCTGACGCTCTTGTAGTTTTAGTTTGACTATTCATTCATTCATTTTCTACCGCTTATCCTGACTTCTCGGGTCACGGGGAGCCTGTGCCTATCTCAGGCGTCATCGGGCATCGAGGCAGGATACACCCTGGACGGAGTGCCAACCCATCACAGGGCACACACACACACACACACTCACACACACACACACACACTCACACACACACACACACTACGGACAATTTTCCAGAGATGCCAATCAACCTACCATGCATGTCTTTGGACCGGGGGAGGAAACCGGAGTACCCGGAGGAAACCCCCGAGGCACGGGGAGAACATGCAAACACACACCCCCGACCCTGGAGGTGTGAGGCGAACGTGTTAATCACTAAACCACTGTGTGCCCCCCCCCCCAGTTTGACCAGTTTGACCAGTTTTAGTAAAATCAGCGTTTGTCCTCTGATTAAATGCTAAATTTCACCTTTATTTTACACTCATTCAATATTTTTAAGCAAACAGGTGAAGTGAGTGATGATGTAAGAGACCTCTCACAATGCACCGACACCGGAGACTCCTTCCATAGTACTTTTTTTTTTTTTTTTTAATATTTATGAGTAAGTCCGTACGAATGAGCTGTTACCATGGAGATGATGGAACAGACTCGGAACCTTCATTCTGTTCTCTGTCACACAATTACAAAGGAAACTATTCACATGGTTTCGGTGAGACGTCGAGCAGCTCCACGTACGGTGTGGATTAGGACCGGATTATTAAATGTCAGATTTAAATCCAAAAACTTTTCTCAGCTTTGCAGGAAATCGATATGACTGATGTGTGATAAAAGGAGCACAGCTTTCTCTTTCTTATTCTTTTCTTTCTAATTCCCTCTGTCTCGCTCTTATCGCTAAAACAGTCAAGGCTGCATTATCGTCTCGCTCTTATCTCGAGACATTTTTAACCCGGAGGGTCTTCAGAAAAAGTGTGAGTCAGTGTGAATACACTCCTCATTCACGCTCAGAATTTTATTTCAATTCCTCGCATCTCTCTGAACTCTTATTATCGGAGATGATGGGCAGATGGAGACTGTGTGTCGTTTCAAACGATTACTGTGTGTGTGTGTGTGTGTGTGTGTGTGTGTGTGAGTGAGTGTTTATCTGGAGCACTGTGTATTCTTATGCATTGAGCACCATCTCCTCTTTCTCCTCACTTTTTCTTTGCTTCTTCATGAATATCAATGCAATCACGCTGGGCTCTGAAAACTGCTCAGCTCCACAGCAGACGCACAAACATGAAACGAGGAAAAAAATATACCGCACACTGACAAGAGCCAAAGCAGCAGGCACCGGTTAGTGTCAGGGCCGTTGTTCCCGCTCAGGTATTTTTCTCTCTTTTCTTTTTCGCTGTCATGTTCCAAAGTCAAGAGCCGTTCCACATCCCACTCGCAGAGCCGCTTTACAGAAGCCTTTCAACACACGACGAGCTGGAACTGAGAATCTGTGTCTAAAATAAGACTTCTTATAGGTACTGTAGGATAAAACACACACACACACACACACACACACACACACACAGTATATATACAATAGAGCTGCATGATTCTACTAAATGTAGTTTTGCTTATGCAAACTGACTCCATCATCACACACTTTCATCAAAATACGCCGCTGGTGCTCAGAAATATTTTGTATGTAGACAGTTTGTAGAAAAAATAAATAAATGTGTATTTAAAAAAAAAAATCTCAGAGGAAAAACATAATAACTCCAAGTGTTTACAGACCCTCTCTCTGGCAGCTTGTTGCCCGAACCCTAGCATTTCAGATCAGGTGATTAAAGGTGATTAAAGGTGAAGCTGAAACCAGATGAACTGCGAGGAAGCGTGATGGATGAAGGATCGAGACCGGTCCGTGCCGGAGGCATGAAGGGAGCAGAGCAGAGAAGAGCTGTGAAGAAGGTTGATGCTCTGGTGCTGTAGGTGAACGTCAACGTCTTCGATCTGAGCCGGAAGCTACGCTAAAGGAAACAGAGGGATGTGGTGATGTGGGAGAACTTGGTTTAGTGACACACAGAGAGAAAAGCAGGTGATGATCAAGCGGCGGATTGTATGTAAGGCAGAAAAATGTATGCTAATTTATGCTAATTACACGAGCGCCCTAGGAAACGATATGGACGACTGTGGACAATACGAAGGGGACTGAAGAAGAAAATACAGATAGTTTAGGAATTTGGTGTAAAATAATAATAATAATAATAATAAGAAGAAGAAGAAGAAGAAGAAGAAGAAGAAGAAGAAGAATCTTTTCTCTGGCTAAAGTTCTAGCTTCATTATTTTGCGACACTCAGTCCTGACTGTTCCTTCGAACGTGTCAGATTGTATAATGTGGTTTTCGCTTTGATTTCTAATCTTATCTGGAATGACATTGAAGAAGTCAGAGTGTTTACCTGCGGTGTGATGAGCTCTCCAAGCTCAAGGCCGAGTCCATCGTTACAAATCTGTAAATCCAAAGGAAACAAAAAAAAACCTCCTCTTTCTCTACACTGTACCTTTAACTCGAATCGTTAAAACATTAAATCCTTTTATTTCTGTGAAAACGTGTGAATTCAAGTGAATGTAAAAATGGACTCGTGGACTTTCCTGAAGGAGATGGCCTTATGATACGGACTGGTGAGATAATAATAAAGTTCTGTTACTGAAATATATATTAATCAATTAAATATACGATGTTTGAAAGCCGATGTCGACATATAAAATCACCAAAACAAACACGCCCCTAACCCAAACGGGTCCCACCCCTGTATCGATAGCTCCGCCCACACATACATAC
>NC_062518.1:990150-993522 GCF_022655615.1 Tachysurus fulvidraco
AGAACAGAAACAGCAGATCATAACAATGTAAAGTAAGATCACGAGATCTTTTAACAATGGACATCGTCTCAGAGCAGCTTTACAGGAACATAAACACAGAACAAAAGAATAATAAAAAGATTAATATAATATAAAAGTCCCAGATTAATATTAGTTATATATAAATGTGTATGTATTTATCCTCAATGAACAAGTCTGAGGTGACTCAGGTAACTGTGGGGAGGAAAAACTCCCTTAGATGCTAAAGGAAGGAACCTTGAGAGGAACCAGACTCAAAGGGGAACCATATCCTCATCTGGGTGACACTGGGGGTGTGATTATATAACCTCATCCTCATCTGGGCGACACTGGGGGTGTGATTATATAACCTCATCCTCATCTGGGCGACACTGGGGGTGTGATTATATAACCTCATCCTCATCTGGGCGACACTGGGGGTGTGATTATATAACCTCATCCTCATCTGGGCGACACTGGGGGTGTGATTATATAACCTCATCCTCATCTGGGCGACACTGGGGTGTGATTATATAACCTCATCCTCATCTGGGTGACACTGGGGGTGTGATTATATAACCTCATCCTCATCTGGGTGACACTGGGGGTGTGATTATATAACCTCATCCTCATCTGGGTGACACTGGGGGGGGTGATTATATATATACAGTCTGATCAATGTTGTAGTGATGTAAAAGATCACATGGAGTTCACGTCTCCTCTTTAGTATAGCAGAGTCTAACTGGAGCTGGTAGATCTGTAGATGCCTCAGGATCCTCACAGAGTCGGCCTCGTCTCAGCGGAGGTCCAAAATCTTCATCGTACGGAAGACGATCAGAGCTGCTACAGTTCACCTCCGATTTATAGTTACGTTTAAAGTTTCAGAGAGTCTGTAAAAGAGTTCCTTCCTGTTGTCACTTCTGTTATAGCAGCTAAAAACACACATTCCCTCATTAGTCTCATTTTATTCTCTCTCTCTCTTTCTCTCGGTAGATATATATATTTATATTTCTATATATAAATATATATCGTCACGATCTATGTATATACGGTATGGAGTAAATAAGAGATATATAAAGATCTATATATATATATATAGATATATAAATAATATTTTATATATGTAGATCTATATGTATATATGTATATAGATATATTTAATATAAATATAATATAGACTGTAACGCTCTCTGTATATATGTATAAATATATAGATATCAAGATATATATTTATTTATTTAATAATATATATAAATATATATCTTATATATATATAATATATATATAAAGGGAGCGCGGTATTCGGAGCTGAGAGCATATAGATGATAGCTCTCTCGCTCTACTCTGCTGCTCTATAGCAGAGCAAGAAATATGGGAGCTAGATCTCTCTCTTCTATCGCGCGAGATACAATATATTGGGGAGAGAGAGATAGAGAGGGAGAGAGAGGGGAGAGAGAGAACAAAAGAGATGAGAGATGAGAGAAGAGAGAGAGAAAGGAGAGAGAGAAAGAAAGAGGGAGCGCGAGAGAGAGTAAAAAAAAAAGAAAGAGAGAGAGAAGAGAGAGATAGAGAAAAAAAAGAGGGAGAGATGAGAGAAAGAGGAGGGAGGAGAGAGGGGGAAGAGAGAAATAGAGTAGGATGAAGAGGTGAAAAACGAAAAAAAAAAAAAAGAGAGAGAGAGAGAGAGAGAAAAGGAGAGAGCGAGAGAGATGAGGGGATCTCTAGAGAGGCTAGAGCGAAGAGAGAGAGGGAGAGAGAGCGAGAGTAGAGAGGCGACTCTCTCTCTCTCTCTCTCTCTCTCTCTTCAAGTTAATAAGACAAAACAGTGAGAAACTCCTTTCTGAAGATGTCAGAAAACTCCCACCGTACACATCGCTGTGAACCAGCTGTTGCTATAGAAACCAGTGCATTAATATACACCTTTGCTGTTGTTAGAGAGAATTAATCTTCACCTGACCAATCAGAGTCCAGGTCTCTGCTCTTAATCTTGGCCGTTTAATGACCGTCGCTGCAGGAGGAAACTTTTACTATGTGAAATCCAGCACTGATTATAAAACACACTGAATAAAATATTAATGAGTCAGTAAACACTCGTTGTTCGAGATGGTGATAAATAGTTGTTTTAAATTTTTTATTCACTGAGTGATTGTTGCTGTCGAACAAAATCAGTTCATCATATACAACTTCATGAGCATTATCACCAACTCCATCATTATTCATTAGAGCAGTGAGCAGGAATAAAGAGGAATAAACAGGACTAACATCAGCAGAGCTGCACAGAGGAACACTGTTACTGAGGCGCTGAACTTCACACCCTGAACATTTAACCTGAGATGTCCTTTCTTATGTCTTTAAATCAGTAGGGAATTAAATAATAAGCAGTGTGTATGTTTGGCTTTGTGTGTACAATGTGTGTGTGCGTGCATGTGTGCGTGCGTGTGTGCATGCATGTGTGTGCGTGCATGTGCGTGCATGTGTGTGTGCGCGCGTGCATGTGTGCGTGCGTGTATGTGTGCGGGGATGCATGTGTGCGGGTATTAATATGTGCGGGGATGCATGTGTGCGGGAATGCATGTGTGCGGGGATGCATGTGTGCGGGAATGCATGTGTGCGGGGATGCATGTGTGCGGGAATGCATGTGTGCGGGTATTAATACGTGTGGCGATGCATGTGTGCGGGAATGCATGTGTGCGGGGATGCATGTGTGCGGGGATGCATGTGTGCGGTATTCATGTGTGCGGGTATTAATATGTGCGGGGATGCATGTGTGCGGGAATGCATGTGTGCGGGTATTCATGTGTGCGGGGATGCATGTGTGCGGGTATTCATGTGTGCGGGAATGCATGTGTGCGGGTATTCATGTGTGCGGGGATGCATGTGTGCGGGGATGTGGTAGCATAGTGCTGAAGGTGTTGGATTACTGATTGAAAGGTCATGAGTTTGAATCCCAGGTCCATCAAGATACCACTGCTGGATTGCTCAGTTGTATAAATTGAAATAAAATGTAAGTCACTCTGGATAAGGGCGTCTGATAAAATAAATGTGTGTGTGTGTGTGTGTGTGTGTGTGTGTGTGTGTGTGTGTGTGTGTGTGTGTGTGTTTTACATTAAATGTGTGTTTGCATAGCATCTAGAAATCAATGATCCCTGTGATTGTTGTCCTACATTGTTTGAATGGTTGGTGAGGTATAAAGGAAGTAATTATTACTGTAAGATGATTTAAAACTTACAGAACTTTCAACCAGTTCTTTAAGAAGATTAATATTTGTTGGTGATCCGTCACGTTCATCTGCGTATTCCACTCAGAGTTTGGTGAGGATGTTCTCAGTCTACACACTCCTAACATCTTTGTTTATTTGTTTGTTTGTTTGTTGTT
>NC_062518.1:994022-1004022 GCF_022655615.1 Tachysurus fulvidraco
ACTTTTCCGAGTTGTTAGCGCCTTCACTACGATTCCTCAGATTTGTGTCCAGCGATCTGTATGTTTTATATAATGACTTCATCATGGGTTCAGTGTACGGGATCTAGCACATAAGGGCTGCTCCTGAAACTGCTCCTGTTTTTAAACAGTATGTGATCTAGAGAAACAAATCAAACTCTGTACCTTTATTAGAGCAAGATGTAAAGTCTAAAACATGTGGAGTAAAGATGGGATGCATCCTATTTCCAAGGATTTCAGAACAGCGTAACATATATTGCATCATCGGGTAGGCGTGGCCTATTTGATAATCTAACCCTAACCCTAACCGTAACCGTAGTTTTTTCGAAAACAGCATAACTGTAAGATAATAAAACATAATAGATATAAAATATAAAATCTACCTGTAGGACAGTGTTGTCCTTCATCGTCCATCGTAGGTTTGCTCTTTTTTTTTTTTGAAAGAGGGCGTTTTTTTCCAAAACCTCCAAAAAACACTCCTCCTGTAATGACGAGGAGGCGTACTGCTGGGGATCCATTTGCATCGGAGTCAAACAGGCGGGGGTCAGAACCGGCAAAACACAATAGCAAAGAGAGAGCAGAATCTGAATCGGGGACAGGCAAAAGGTCGGGGCAGGCGGCAAACAGTCAGAAGAGTCAGGAAGAGAGAGCAGAGTAATCACCGGAAAAACAGAACACAGAAAACGCTCAGAATGACTGTAGTAACACTAGTCGAGACCTCGCACCGGTATGGAGTAGAAGCGTGGTATTTATGTGAATGGGAATGAGAGACAGGTGGTGGAGTAATCAGGAGGCGAGGTGGCTGATGGGGAGTGTAGTGCGGAAGTGCGCTAGTACTCCGGAGACGCGTCTCTAGGGCGACGCTCCCGCGGTGGTTCGTTGCTCATGACAGAGCCCCCCACTGCGAGTGGCTCCCGACGCGAAAACATTCGGGACGCCGGGGTCGGCCCCGTGGACGGGGCGCTGGTTTCTCTGGGTGCCGTTGGTGGAACTCGGTGGTGAGCGACGGGTCCAACATGTCCCTCGCCTTTTCCCATGAGCGTTCCTCCGGGCCGAACCCCTCCCAATCGACCAGTTATTCTAAGTGGCCCCCTCGGCGTCTGGAGTCGAGCAGTTCGCGGACCTGATACGCTTCTTCGCCATCGACCATCAGCGGTGGCGGCGCGGGCGGAGCAGTGGTGGATTCCGGATCCTCCCTCGGCTCAACGGCCGGTTTCAGCAGCGAAACGTGGAAGGTGGGTGAGATGAGGTAGGAGGTTGGTAGTGAGAGGCGGTATGCGACGGGGTTAATGCGTTTGAGGACTCGGAACGGGCCCACGTACCTGGGACAGAGCTTACGGCAGGGTAAGTGGAGCCGGATGTCGCGGGTCGAGAGCCAATCCCACAGGCCGGGTTGGTACTTGGGGTGTTCCTGGCGGTGTCTGTCAGCCTGGGCTTTTTGCGTTCGGACGGCTCTCCGTAGTTGTCGATGGGCCGCGGCCCACGTTTCTTCGCTCCGTCGGAACCAGTCGTTAACAAGTGGTAGGTAGGTGGGCATGTCGGACCAGGGGAATAAGGGAGGTTGGTACCCGAGGACGCACTGAAAGGGTGTCAGGCCGGTGGTGTAATCAGGAGGCGAGGTGGCTGATGGGGAGTGTAGTGCGGAAGTGCGCTAGTACTCCGGAGACGCGTCTTTAGGGCGACGCTCCCGCGGTGGTTCGTTGCTCATGACACCTACTTTACGTCGTGGTAACGAAACCCCTGGACTTTAGTGAATGCCGTGGTGTGATGGAGCAGAATTACCACCATGTTGATCATTTCACCCTGTTGTTGATTGTTTTTTAACACACACAGACAATGGAGACTTCTTCCATGAATAAATATTGAATAAACGTCTCTTTACAGAAAACTTCACCAGATTTAAAATTACATAATTTTTTTTTTTAAATGTTTATTAGATTAGATTAGATTCAACTTTATTGTCATTGCACATGTACAAGTACAAGGCAACGAAATGCAGTTTAGGTCTAACCAGAGTGCAATAGCAGCAAATGCAGGATATACAGTTTGTACACGAGTTAGAGAAGATAAATAAAATGGTAATATGGAAGTGATTTACAGATGTGTGTGTACTATGGACATAATATACAGATGTGTGTGTGTGTGTGTGTGTGTGTGTGTGTGTGTGTGTGTGTGTGTGTGTGTGTGTGTGTGTGTGTACTATGGACATAATATACAGATGTGTGTGTACTATGGACATAATATACAGATGTGTGTGTGTGTGTGTACTATGGACATAATATACAGATGTGTGTATAGTATGAACATAATATACAGATGTGTGTGTACTATGGACATAATATACAGATGTGTGTGTGTGTGTGTGTGTGTGTGTGTGTGTGTGTACTATGGACATAATATACAGATGTGTGTGTACTATGGACATAATATACAGATGTGTGTGTACTATGGACATAATATACAGATGGCTATAATTATAACTGAAATTTACAGAATGATGTAACAAGATATATGGCTATTACTATAAACAGTAATTTACAGATGTGTATGTACTATAAATATAATATACAGATGAATATATATATATATATATATATATATATATATATATATATATATATATAGAGAGAGAGAGAGAGAGAGAGAGAGAGAGAGAGAGAGTGAGAACAGGGCATGGAAGCCTTTATTATGGCCACATATACATTACAGCACAGGAACACTTTTCTTCACATACCCCAACTGAGGTCAGAGTGCAGGGGCAGCTATAATACAGCACCCCTGGATCAGAGAGGGTTGAGGGCCTTGCTCAAGGGCCCAGAAGTGGCAGATTAGCTGTACTGGGCCTTGAACCTCGATCGTCCGATCAACAACCCAGAGCCTGAACCAGTTGAGCCACCACTGCCCCTGTTTTTACAGAAGGGTATAAACTGAAATTTACAGAATGGTGTGTGTTATAGACAAAATATATGGCTATTAATATAATATATTGCTGTTACTCTAAACAGAGATCAGGTGCATTTATACAACAGTAAGGCAATGGTGAGCAGCAATGCAAAAAAGAGAGCAAGTGTGTAAGTGAGCATTATTTGGATCTTCTGCTGTACAAGTCATCAGTCACCATATTCAGAATGTATCTACCATCTTAACGTGTCCTGTAGTGC
Organism: Tachysurus fulvidraco; assembly: GCF_022655615.1. NCBI lineage: Eukaryota > Metazoa > Chordata > Actinopteri > Siluriformes > Bagridae > Tachysurus > Tachysurus fulvidraco. The sequence continues at coordinate 997,202 of NC_062518.1, forward strand.
TAGGAGTGTTCTGATAAATCCACCGTCCGCCAATAACTAATCCTGGAAATCGAATATTTTATGGCTTTTACATCATTTCAGCCCTGTAACTACATCTCTACCAAATCTTAAACATCTAGCAATTACGAAGCAGATATTAAGTCTAATTAAATGAACATTTTAAACAAACTGATGACATGAAGTTTGCCTTTTGCCTTAATTTAGAAATCGTGTTCTTCACATAGCTCTTGATCTTTAAAACTCTTCAATGGATGCAAGGAACAAAAAGCTAATTAGAAAACTTTCATTAACCTTTGCTTCCTCTAGCACAATTGACATGAATGAAAAAAAAAAAAAATCTTTCCCTGCCCGGAGCTGGTGATTTAAACTCAGATCGAGTCCATTGGGTAATATTTTCCTCTCCGAATTTCCCAGAATGAAGCCTTATAAAGACTAAACGGATTGCCCCGTCCTCCTTTCCCTAATTAGGCCGACTCATTTGGCACGCTGTTGTTCATATTTCTTCACAATTAGGCACAATAAAGGAACTTGGTCTATCAGCTATTTGTTTTCCTCGACTAAGTGATCGGGTAGAAGTGCAGAACCGGTGCTGGAGAGACAGGTGCTCAGGAGCGGCGTCGTTAACGGCGGGGTATAAAACATGGCCACGCCGGTCAGTGTGCGCCGATTGAATCCGTGTTGTTTATTAACACTTGTAGCTAATCGTTCACTGGAATTGAGAAGAAGAAGAAATATTTTACTAAACTATTTCATTCACTCATCTTCTACCGCTTATCCGAACTTCTCGGGTCACGGGGAGCCTGTGCCTATCTCAGGCGTCATCGGGCATCGAGGCAGGATACACCCTGGATGGAGTGCCAACCCATCACAGGGCACACACACACTCTCATTCACTCACACACACACACACACTACGGACAATTTCCCAGAGATGCCAATCAACCTACCATGCATGTCTTTGGACCGAGGGAGGAAACCGGAGTACCCTGAGGAAACCCCCGAGGCACGGGGAGAACATGCAAACTCCACACACACAAGGTGGAGGTGGGAATCGAAGCCCCCGACCCTGGAGGTGTGAGGCGAACATGCTAACCACTAAGCCACCATGCCCCCCATTTCACAAACAACCCCCCTCCAAAAAAAACAAAACAAAAAGGACACCAGAGAAGAGACAAAGCTGACAAGTCATGCATTGAGTTCATGTGCGTGCTTTCTTCTGCCGTGTGATACAGCACGATGGACAGGGGAAAGGACATGATGTAATTAAATCTGAATATATTTGAATTCTGTTTCTCGGTGTGAAAAGACAATTATACACAATTACAGTTATATACAATTATTACGCATGATTGAATGAAGATGTTTTTATTGATCCGGTCGGTTTCGGTTGGTTGGTCGATGTCACTGCACAGAGGTCATGTGTCATGTCTTTCACAAGTATGTCATTAAGATAACGCCATTTTTTTCTTCCACTTGAACACAACTGCAACGCGACGTTAGCTACATTTACATTTAAAGGTGTTTTAGACATTAATTCATTTCACAAAACTTTGATAAACACCTGAAACAAACTGGATTCACATTAATTATGAAAATCCTGAATCTGATGTTTTAATAGTGATTATGGTGAAAACACAAACCCCCCAAAATGTGTCTGAAAGCTCTAAAATATTACAATAAACCATGAGAGGGGGAGAGAAAGGGGGGGGGGGACAGAGAGAGAGAGACAGAGAGAGAGACAGACAGACAGACAGACAGACAGACAGACAGACAGACAGACAGACAGACAGACAGACAGAGAGAGAGACACAGAGAGAGAGAGAGAGAGAGATAGACAGACAGACAGAGACAGATTTAGAGAGAGAGAGAGACAGAGAGATAGACAAAACACACACATATATAGAGAGAGAGGATAGAGAGAGATAGATGAAGAGAGAGAGAAGAGAGAGAGAGAGAGAAGAGATACAGACAGGCAGTACAGACAGACAGACAGACATACAGAGAGAGATAGAGAGAGGACAGACGAGTACAGAGATAGCGAGAACAGAAACATACAGCCAGAGAGAGACCACAGAGAGGAGAGATCAGACAACAGACAGAGAGAGAGATAGAGAGAGAGAGAGAGAGAGAGAGAGAGAGAAGATAGACGACAGACAAAGAACATAGAGAGAGATAGAGAGAGAGAGAGACAGACAACAGACCTACAGAGACAGAGACATATTGAGAAGAGAGAGAGAGACAAGAGATACGATAGTACACAGAGAGAGAGGACAACATACAGACAGACCATACAAGACAGACAGACAGAGAGAGAGAGACAGAAAGACAGACAGCCAGAGAGACAGACAGACAGACAGAGAGAGAGAAAGAGACAGACAGACAGACAGACAGAGAGACAGACAGACAGACAGACAGAGAGAGAGAGAGAGAGAGAGAGAGAGACAGACAGCCAGAGAGACAGAGACAGAGACAGATTGAGAGAGAGAGAGAGAGACAGAGAGAGACAGATAGACACAAAGAGAGAGAGACAGACAGACAGACAGAGAGACAGAGAGCGACAGAGACAGAGACAGAGACAGAGACAGAGACAGATTGAGAGAGAGAGAGAGAGACAGAGAGAGACAGATAGACACAGAGAGAGAGAGAGAGACAGACAGACAGACAGACAGACAGACAGAGAGAGAGACAGACAGACAGACAGAGACAGAGACAGATTGAGAGAGAGAGAGAGAGACAGAGAGAGACAGATAGACAGACAGAGAGAGAGACAGAGAGAGACAGAGACAGAGACATGATGGTAAAGTGTTTTTTAAAATCACAAAAAAAGTTGAATGAAAAATCCAATAAAATTCAGGTTTATTAATTAATAATAAAATTCAGGATAAATATTTGTCCCTAACACAGTTTAGTGTGTAAGTCTTCTGGCTGTTCAGCGACATTATAAACGTCATCGCGCTCGCAGGACAGAACAGAACGAAGGACAGAACGATGGACACATTGTTGGGTTTTTCCTCGGTGCATGATTTCGCTCACAGGTGTGTGTGAGATTGTGTATTACACTAACTCCATCCTGTGTTTCATATAACACAAGCTCTCCACCTCCGACGCTCGCGAGCACCACTGAGATGTTTATTAGCATCTTTATTAGCCAACTCCTTCGATCGCAGATGGGATTCCTGACGGTTCTACGCCATATCTGTGCAATGCATTCTGGGTAATAAAATCACAACACATCCATCAATTCTGTCTAAACTGAAAGCCGATGCGCGGAGAAACAACTGGAACACCACAATAATATATTAAACCTCGCTTATATTTCTGGACCCTGCTTTAATTAGTGAGTTTTTCAGCCAGATTCAGGCGTACACTGTACATCGACATAAATAATGCATTTATTAGCTTCCGTATGCAAATGAAGCCTAGCGGAGAAAGGCGGGAGGTTTAATGTAGATAAATCGTATCCGAGATCGAAACTAGACGTTATGTCGTGTAAAGAGTCCCTGCTGCGTAACCTGTAGTCATTAGTGTCCTTATTCTAAATGAATCCTATTGATGCTTCGTTCGTTTAAATACGGCACAGAGTTCATTTAATACATCGTATATTGGTGAGTGAGCTGTGGATGGAGTAGGATTTTACTGAGAGCTCAGATTCTTTACCGCCGCCGACATCCGTCACCTCCGAAAATGACTCATTATCTTTCTTGGCTCGTACGGACGATCTGTAAATAAAACCCGGAGCCTGATGGGCGCCTTTACTTTCAGCAACGTATAATGTCACAAAGCACACAAGCTGGAATGATATCCAGTTTATATTAAACATAGAAGATCTTTATTAACGTCAACACGCCGATTTCTGATCTTGTTTTCATTTCTATCCGTAGATTAAAATGATGTCATCGCTTGTAAACGATTGACTTTTCACTTATTAAAAACTAAATGAACAAAATGTAAAAGTCTGTACACCCTCTGCTCTAAACAGCGAGTGTTTCCCTCTTTGGCAGAAATAATCTCGATGAGACGTTTCTGACATCGACATCTGCTCTGTGATGTTTGAGGGGTTTCTTACCTCCACAGTCTGCTTCAGATCACCACACAGGATCTCTATAAGATTTAGATCTGCACTTTGACTCGGTCACTACAGAATTCTCTGGGTTTTTTTTAACCGTTCGGCGAGTCTTTGGTGGATTTACTGAAATCTTTTTGTCATGTTTCAAAGTCCTTTTATTTATTTATTTTTTTTTTAATGAAGGTCTCACATGTTCCTCAAGAACCTTCTGAGCCTGTGGATTGTATGGTGATGATCTGACCAGGTCCTGCTGCAGCAAAGCATCTCCAAACCAGAACAATTCCACCTCCATGTTTCACAGCTGGTACGAGGTTCTTCTGCTGAAATGCTGTATCTGGTTTACACCAAACATGTCCTCAGTTATGGTCTCGTCCACAGCACGTTATTCCAGAAGTCTTGTCCTTTGTTCTTTCTCAAACTTCAGTCTTGTCCTTATGTTCTTACATTTACGCCAGTTAGCAGACACTTTATCCAGAGTGACTTACATTTTTATTTCAATTATTAATTACTTTTTCATTCATTCCCTACCGCTTATCCGAACTACCTCGGGTCACGGGGAGCCTGTGCCTCTCTCAGGCGTCATCGGGCATCGAGGCAGGATACACCCTGGACGGAGTGCCAACCCATCACAGGGCGCACACACACACTCACACACACACTACGGACAATTTTCCAGAGATGCCAATCAACCTACCATGCATGTCTTTGGACCGGGGGAGGAAACCGGAGTACCCGGAGGAAACCCCCGAGGCACGGGGAGAACATGCAAACTCCACACACACAAGGCGGAGGTGGGAATCGAACCCCCGACCCTGGAGGTGTGAGGCGAACGTACTAACCACTAAACCACCGTAACACCCCCCCCCCCCCCTCTGTACCAAAGTTCTAATAATTGACACCTGATGTGAAAACTCCAAGTTCTAGCTTGACATTGGACTTTAATAAAACTCTGACACTGGAGACTCCTTACCTCTCATAATTATTAAAAGGTCTTCACTATGGTCTATGATATTTAATCCATTAATTATCAGTGGTACATTCTCTGTAAGAATACTTCCTGAATGAGCCGTTACTATAGAAACGATAACGTATCACAACGTCGTATCTTTTACAGAAAATTAATAAGTGCCTTCTGACCAATCACGGTTGAGATCTTGCGGGGTTAATAAATATCGCTCACACTCGACAGTCTGACATGTTTATGGTGTTGTAGCACTGAGGTAACACACACACACACACACACACACACACACACACACACACACACACACACACACACACACACAGCGACATTCCTGCTGAAGAGGAAAGCTTTTATCAGCTGCACTTGTGGGTGATAATTAGTGTCAGTGATGTTGTGTGTGAGGACGCAGAGGAAGTGTGCGGCCTCTGATCAGAACACGGCCTCACAGCGGTGGACACGGGCCAGATTCTCCATTAGAGAGACACATAGGGTCAATGCTGGAGGAGAATATGTGTGTGTGTGTGTGTGTGTGTGTGTGTGTGTGTGTGTGTGTGTGTGTGTGTGTGTGTGTGTGTGTGTGTGTGTTAAACTGCTGGATCTGATTTATAATCCACTTACACAGAAACAACTAGAGAGAAGCAGTGAGAGGTTTGTTCAATATACTGATACAGTAACCGAGTGAGGGAATGGATGAACGGACGACTGGATGGGTGGATGGATGGATGGATAGATAGATTATTAAGGTTAGGGTTAGGGATTATTAAGAGATGGACAGAATGAGCAAGACAGCAAATGAGAGAGATAGATGGGAAGAGAAACAAAGGCAAATGGACAAAGTGACACACTGAGAGAGAGAGAGAGAGAGAGAGAGAGAGAGAGAGAGAGAGAGAGAGAGAGAGACAGAGAGAGAGAGATAGACAGAGAGAGCGAGTGAGACAGAGAGAGAGAGAGAGAGAGAGAGAAAGAGTGAGGTTTGTTGTTGTCTATGAGGTGTAAGATGAGAACATTAACATGATGATGCACAGGAGTGAATGTACAGGTTCCTGTGAGACCCTAATGACCCCAAGTCCTTTTATACACACCGCCTGTGTGTGTGTGTGTGTATGTGTGTGTGTGTGTGTGTGTGTGTGTGTGTGTGTGTGTGTGTGTGTAACCCTGATGGTGTATCCGACACATTCGTGATGGACGAGTGCACCCTTTTCACCGGATCGACACTTTCATCCCACCGTCTCTCCATTTAGAATGAAAAACAGGTGCCGTGTATCAGACACACTCAGTTCTCACATATAAGATCACACACACACACACACACACACACACACACACACACACACACACACACACACACACACACATTGCATGTTTATTTTTGTACGTTACGAAACATGCTGATTCTGACTCTCATATCAGTTTTATCAAAAGTATAAAACCCTTAAAGAGACAGAAACAAACACAGAGAAGCTGAACGTTCATTTGTGGATAAATAAGTACAACTGAGTAGATAGATAGATAGATAGATAGATAGATAGATAGATAGATAGATAGATAGATAGATAGATAGATAGATAGATAGATAGATAGATAGATGGATAGATAGATAGACAGACAGACAGACAGACACACAGACACACAGATAGACAGACAGAGACAGACAGACACACAGACAGACAGACAGAGACAGACACACAGACAGAGACAGACAGACAGACACACAGACAGACAGAGAGACAGACAGACAGACAGACAGATAGATAGATAGATAGATAGATAGATAGACAGATAGACAGACAG
>NC_062518.1:1009022-1011522 GCF_022655615.1 Tachysurus fulvidraco
TGGTGTGTGTGTGTTTGTGTGTGTGTGTGTGTGTGTGTGTGTGTGTGTGTGTGTGTGTGTAGAGTTATAGATAGCTCTGAAAGTGTGTTGTTGTGAAGGTGTGTGTTCAGTAGTGTGGTGAGTGTGAACGTGAGAGAGTCTGAGGGTTGTAGTTGTTGGCGGCCATGTTTGTAGTCCATATGTATTTCTCAGGGTTCCATTTTTTTAGGTTCTAGGGTTCTATGTTCCCTCATTCACGATAAAGGGTCCTGTGTTCCCTCGTTCATGATAAAGGGTTCTGTGTTCCCTCGTTCATGATAAAGGGTCCTGTGTTCCCTCGTTCACGATAAAGGGTTCTGTGTTCCCTCATTCACGATAAAGGGTTCTGTGTTCCCTCGTTCATGATAAAAGGTTCTATTTCCCTCGTTCACGATAAAGGGTCCTGTGTTCCCTCGTTCATGATAAAGGGTTCTATGTTCCCTCGTTCACGATAAAGGGTCCTGTGTTCCCTCGTTTACGATAAAGGGTTCTGTGTTCCCTCGTTCACGATAAAGGGTCCTGTGTTCCCTCGTTTACGATAAAGGGTTCTGTGTTCCCTCGTTCACGATAAAGGGTACTGTGTTCCCTCGTTCATGATAAAGGGTCCTTTGTTCCCTCGATCATGATGAAGGGTTCTGTGTTCCCTCGTTCATGATAAAGGGTCCTTTGTTCCCTCGATCATGATGAAGGGTTCTGTGTTCCCTTGTTCATGATAAAGGGTTCTGTGTTCCCTCGTTCATGATAAAGGGTCCTTTGTTCCCTCGTTCATGATGAAGGGTTCTGTGTTCCCTCGTTCATGATAAAGGGTTCTGTGTTCCCTCGTTCATGATAAAGGGTCCTGTGTTCCCTCGTTCATGATGAAGGGTTCTGTGTTCCCTCGTTCATGATAAAGGGTCCTGTGTTCCCTCGTTCATGATAAAGGGTCCTGTGTTCCCTCGTTCATGATGAAGGGTTCTGTGTTCCCTCGTTCATGATAAAGGGTTCTGTGTTCCCTCGTTCATGATAAAGGGTCCTTTGTTCCCTCGTTCATGATGAAGGGTTCTGTGTTCCCTCATTCATGATAAAGGGTCCTGTGTTCCCTCGTTCATGATAAAGGGTCCTGTGTTCCCTCGTTCATGATGAAGGGTTCTGTGTTCCCTCGTTCATGATAAAGGGTCCTGTGTTCCCTCGTTCATGATAAAGGGTCCTGTGTTCCCTCGTTCATGATGAAGGGTTCTGTGTTCCCTCGTTCATGATAAAGGGTTCTGTGTTCCCTCGTTCATGATAAAGGGTCCTTTGTTCCCTCGTTCATGATGAAGGGTTCTGTGTTCCCTCGTTCATGATGAAGGGTTCTGTGTTCCCTCGTTCATGATAAAGGGTCCTGTGTTCCCTCGTTCATGATAAAGGGTCCTGTGTTCCCTCGTTCATGATGAAGGGTTCTGTGTTCCCTCGTTCATGATAAAGGGTTCTGTGTTCCCTCGTTCATGATAAAGGGTCCTGTGTTCCCTCGTTCATGATGAAGGGTTCTGTGTTCCCTCGTTCATGATGAAGGGTTCTGTGTTCCCTCGTTCATGATAAAGGGTTCTGTGTTCCCTCGTTCATGATAAAGGGTCCTGTGTTCCCTCGTTCATGATGAAGGGTTCTGTGTTCCCTCGTTCATGATAAAGGGTCCTTTGTTCCCTCGTTCATGATGAAGGGTTCTGTGTTCCCTCGTTCATGATAAAGGGTCCTGTGTTCCCTCGTTCATGATAAAGGGTCCTGTGTTCCCTCGTTCATGATAAAGGGTCCTGTGTTCCCTCGTTCATGATGAAGGGTCCTGTGTTCCCTCGTTCATGATAAAGGGTCCTGTGTTCCCTCGTTCATATAAAGGGTTCTGTGGATTTTAACTGTAGGTTGTTATTCATCTCAATGTGTGTCTGATGTTTTACAGTTAATAAGAGCCGAGAAAATGAGCTCTGAATAAAGAAAAGTGTTTGATGTGTAACAGGATATGGATCTTGGGACCACAGGGAACTCTGTCATGTGCTCGTTATGTGCCATACAACATAGGGGCCGTAGAAATGACCCTCAGAGTCCAGGGATGTAAGAAAGAGAAAGGAGAAGCTGAAGACAGTGTGAGGAGGAGGTGTAGATGGTATTTATGGAGATTTTTTGCTGCGACTGCTTTTATCTCTGTGATGTCCTTGTGTCTGGGTTTGTTCGTATCTGCTGTCTACTCAAACTATCCACCTGGGAACCCTTTTCCACCAAGAAGTACCGAATGCTGGTTCAGAGCTCGTGCTGGTGCTGGTTCAGATTTGGTTCCACTGGAGAACCTTCTAAGAACCGGTTCATCTGTCAGAGAACGAGTGTGACGTCACCGTATACGTGTCACGTTACACAGCGACGTTAGCGCAGCAGCGGCAAACACAAACACAACAACAACAATGGCGGATGTTACTTTACTGTTAATGCTCATGGCTTTGTGAACCTACATTAACACCCAAACGCGGTGAATCCGACG
>NC_062518.1:1016522-1026522 GCF_022655615.1 Tachysurus fulvidraco
CAACATATTCAACACTTCTGCACTTAAACCCTTTATTAATCTTTATTTTTACACTCTACTAATCATTGATGGCACTTGTCATGCTCGATCCACACTCGATCCATACTAGATCCAGACTCGATCAACACTCGATCCACACACGATCCACACTCAATCCACACTAGAGCCACACTCGATCCACACAAGATCCCCACTTGATCAACACTAGATCCACACTCGAGCCATACTCGATCCACACTAGATCGACACTCGATTCACACTCGATCCACACTAGATCCACACTCGCTCCACACACGATCCACACTAGATCAACACTCGATCCACACTAGATCAACACTAGATCAACACTCGATTCACACTTGATCAACGCTAGATCCACACTCGCTCTACACACGATCCCCACTCGATCCACAATCAATCCACACTCGATCCATACTTGAGCCACACTCAATCCACACTCAATCCAGACTCGATCCACACACGATCCACACTCGATCCACATTAGATCAACACTAGATCAACACTCGATTCACATTCGATCCACTCTAGATCCACACTAGATCCACACACGATCCCCACTCGATCCACACTTGATCCACACTCGATCCACACACGATCCCCACTCGATCCACACTCAATCCAAACTTGATCCACACTCGACATGACACTCACTTTGCCACTGATGTGTCTAAACCCCTCATAAAATACTGCTGATGCTTCAAAGTGAGGAAATAAATCCTTGCTCACGTGGCTAAAAGGTTATTCTTTGATCTCTCAGGTGTCTGAGGATTACCGTCACCATATAAACAGACAGACAGAGAGTGAGAGAGAGAGAGAGAGGGAGAGAGAGGGAGAGAGAGAGGCGGGGGGTGATTCCTGTAAGGTAATGAGACTGGAATAAAAATGGCGAGCGTTTTAGTGTAACAGAGTTGTAATAGACTCGGGCTCTGTGGGAGAAATGGACCGACGCCCTGCTGAGAAAATTCGCTCCCCAACAGAGTTTCCCTGAGGAATGAAAAAAAAAAAACTCTTCACCGTCGCCATCTATCATTCCGCTTGCTCGGAGGATTCAGAAACAGAAGAAGGAAAAGGACAGGAAGAAAGAAGAGGAGAAGGAAAGGGGGGTGTTAGGGAATAACTTTTGCATCAGTGAATTGGGGAAAACTTTTGGAACCTCGGAGCCAAAACATCGTTATTCTGTGTTTCCGTCTCCCAAAATCTGGATGGAGGAATAAAGAGATAAAGCGAGGGACATGACCTTGGAAATGGCCACATTACTCCGTTTGGCAGCTCCAGAATTGAAAATGAAGCTCATTATGGATCCTCGCCTCGAAGGAATCACGGAATACGACCGCAAATGTGAGAAAAATAAAAGTTTGCATCCAGGAACTTGTTGTCTTCAGGGGAGGAACATTGTAAAATAAAAAAAGATGTTTTTCAAAGTGGACAAAGGATTAACAAGTCGGGGTTCAATTGTAGTTTGAGTGATTTGAAGCTCTGAATATTGTGTGTGTGTCTGTGTGTGTGTGTGTGTGTGTGTGTGTGTGTGTGTGTGTGTGTCTGTGTGTGTGTCTGTGTGTGTGTGTGTGTGTGTCTGTGTGTGTGTGTGTGTGTGTCTGTGTGTCTGTGTGTGTGTCTGTCTGTGTGTGTGTGTCTCTGTGTGTATGTGTGTGTGTGTGTCTCTGTGTGTGTGTGTGTGTGTGTGTGTGTGTGTGTGTGTGTGTGTGTGTCTGTGTGTGTGTGTGTGTATGTCTGTCTCTGTGTGTGTGTGTGTCTCTGTGTGTGTGTCTGTGTGTGTGTGTGTTTGTCTGTGTGTGTGTGTGTGTGTGTGTCTGTCTGTGTGTGTGTCTGTCTGTGTGTGTGTCCCTGTGTGTGTGTGTGTGTGTGTGTGTGTGTGTGTGTGTGTGTGTGTGTGTGTGTGTGTGTGTGACATGGTAACCTAGTGGTTAAGGTGTTGGGCTACCAATCGGAAGGTTGTGAGTTCGACTCCTACGTCCACCAAGCTGCCACTGCTGGGCCCCTGAGCAAGGCCCTTAAACCTCAATTGCTCAGTTGTATAAAAACAATTAGATAAAATGTAAGTGTCTCTGTATGAGGGGCGTCTGCTAAATGCTGTAAATGAGAGTGTGTGCAGAAGAGGGAGAAATACAATGAGCATAAAAATGAAGCTTTGGATAGATTTTCTCTCTGAAATGAACTGTGGTGTTTTTATTATTATTTATTTATTTATTTATTTATTTAATTTGGGCACTTTGTCAAACACACAACTCCTGTATTTTATTTATTTCTTAATTTATTTCAGTTTGTTGTTACACGGTGTGTATGGAATATTGTACAGATCTCTGAGTCTCTACATCTATAAACTCCAGCCCAAGATCTCCATCCTTATTGTCCTGTTCTGGTGTGTGACGTCTTCCTGAGTGTGTGACGTCTCCCTGAGTGTGTTACGTCTCCCTGAGTGTGTCACATCTTCCTGAGTGTGTGATGTCTCTCTTAGTGTGTGACGTCTCCCTGAGTGTGTCACATCTTCCTGAGTGTGTGACGTCTCCCTGAGTGTGTCACATCTTCCTGAGTGTGTGACGTCTCCCTGAGTGTGTCACATCTTCCTGAGTGTGTGATGTCTCCCTGAGTGTGTCACATCTTCCTGAGTGTGTCACATCTTCCTGAGTGTGTGACGTCTCCCTGAGTGTGTGACGTCTTCCTGAGTGTGTGACGTCTCCCTGAGTGTGTGATGTCTCTCTTAGTGTGTCACATCTTCCTGAGTGTGTGACGTCTCCCTGAGTGTGTGATGTCTCTTTTAGTGTGTCACATCTTCCTGAGTGTGTGACATCTTCCTGAGTGTGTGACGTCTCCCTGAGTGTGTGACGTCTTCCTGAGTGTGTGACGTCTCCCTGAGTGAGTCACATCTTCCTGAGTGTGTGACGTCTCCCTGAGTGTGTCACATCTTCCTGAGTGTGTGACGTCTCCTTTACTGTGTGACGTCTCCCTGAGTGTGTGACGTCTCCCTGAGTGTGTGACGTCTTACTGAGTGTGTGACGTCTTACTGAGTGTGTGACGTCTTACTGAGTGTGTGACGTCTTACTGAGTGTGTGACGTCTTACTGAGTGTGTGACGTCTCCCTGAGTGTGTGACGTCTTACTGATTGTGTGACGTCTTACTGAGTGTGTCACATCTTCCTGAGTGTGTGACGTCTCCCTGAGTGTGTGACGTCTCCCTGAGTGTGTGACGTCTTCCTGAGTGTCTGACGTCTCCCCGAGTGTGTGACGTCTTCCAGAGTGTGTGACGTCTCCCCGAGTGTGTGACGTCTCCCCGAGTGTGTGACGTCTCCCCGAGTGTGTGACGTCTCCCTGAGTGTGTGACGTCTTCCTGAGTGTGTGACGTCTCCCTGAGTGTGTCACATCTTCCTGAACTTTAATGACGGATCTGGAGAGATTTCTGCTCTGAAATAATTTATCAAAGTAGCTTGTATCTCTGAGGGAAAGTGTCGCTGAGCAGTGAATCAGAACCCACGAGACGTTTTACACGCAGCCGGACTTTTCCTCCCACTCAGGTATCGCTCCTGTTATTAATATGCATACAGGATAAGATTAAACGCTGCCTCGACGGGACACGTCGTGTCATAATGAGGAAAAAAAGGAGAAAGACAGAAACATATATTCACTATCTATTAATCATTCAACGCCACCTTAATGACGCATTTATCAGACGACGGCGGAAATCAAATAAGTTCTGAAATATTAAAGTCCCCAAGACTAACAGAGCTCGGTCGAGACATAAATCACAGCCGCAATTAATAATTTACAGACCTGCATGTGCTTTTTTTCCCTCCCTTCTTTGTGTAAAATGTGGGTGGATTATTTAAAGGAAACAGAGAGTTAAAGGTGGACATGTTGATCGATCCTGAGAAAAGCTTCACGATGGACCGAAGAACGTTTACGGATTTTTCTCTTTTTAAAGTAAGTTCATGAAAACAATTATTATTCATAAATAACCTCGAGTACACAGAAGGGGGGAGGTTCTCGTGTAGGTGGGAGTGAGCTAGAGACTGGACAGGTGATGATGATGATGATGATGATGATGATGATGATGATGATGATGAAATCAGATTTGAGGGAAGAAAGCGGCGAGAGGTGAAAATGGAGCTGATGGAAAATTCAGAAATTCCATAAATAAAGAAAGAAAGATGGAAAAATTACTAAATAAATGAAAAATCATTTATTTAAAGCATATCTATCTATCTATCTATCTATCTATCTATCTATCTATCTATCTATCTATCTATCTATCTATCTATCTATCTATCACACATCCTTTAAATTTTTACTCCTGAAACTTGATCGCTGATTCTACAATTATTTTAAGATAATTTAAGAAAGATTTACTTCTTCATGTCCGTAAACACGTCCGCTTCCGGTTTCCCGCGGGGGACGCCGCCTCACTTTTTGCCTGCGGATGATGTCACTAACCATTTTTTTTTTTCTCAGTGCCCTGCTACATCGCCCCGCACTTGTCCGGTGGGGGACATCAATACACTTCCTGGTTTCCCGTGGAAGACGCCGCCTCACTTCCTGTCCGCAGGGGGTGTTGCAGGATATTTTTGTTTAGTTTTCCTCCGTGGCGGAGGACTTTTTCATTCTGCTCGGCTGTGGACGTCACTCGGCCCTCTCTGGCTGCCTCGCCTTGTGCCTTGCTCTCCCCATCTGCCTCGCCGTGTGCCTTGCTCTCCCCACCTGCCTCGCCATGTGCCTTGCTCTCCCCACCTTCTTTGCCGTGTGCCTTGCTCGCCCCACCTGCCTCGCTATGTGTCCCTTGCTCCCCCCTCTTGGATTAAAGTGAGGAAATAAAAGCCTATGGCAGCGCGGAATCCATGTCGTCTTGTCATGTCATGTTTTGTCGAGTCCTTGTCCCTGTTTCATGTTTTTTAGTTAATAAATTCGGTTTATTTTACGCTATCCCGCGTCGCTGACAATACATTTCGGAGCTCCGTGTGTTTTGCTTGGCCGATAACAGGAAGCTCTGATTTCTTGTTTTTTTTCTTGTTGCTTCTTCTCGAGCAGAACTCTGAGCTCCTACAGAAACACTTCAGCTCAAATTTAAAAGAAATCTTCAGACATCATGTCGAACGTTTCAGTAAAACATCTCCGAGGAAAGAAGAAACGTCCTTCATCTGGGATCGGGAGTCTGCGACAAACACGAGAAAGCAAATCGCTTTAAATTAAAAATAAAACACATAAAGTGTTGTTGAGTTTGTAAAGATTTTAAAAGAAAATCAATACGTTTAAAAGTACGGAGCAAATTCTATCCAGCCTCACCGTCAATATTCAACCTAGAAAATAAAGAGCCTACAATAACCTAGTTGTGTAAGTACAGTACACACACCTCCAAACCTGTAAGTACACACACCTCCAAACCTGTAAGTACACACACCTCCAAACCTGTAAGTACACACACCTCCAAACCTGTAAGTACACACACCTCCAAACCTGTAAGTACACACACCTCCAAACCTGTAAGTACAGTACACACACCTAAAAACCTGTAAGTACAGTACACACACCTCCAAACCTGTAAGTACACACACCTCCAAACCTGTAAGTACAGTACAGTACACACACCTCCAAACCTGTAAGTACACACACCTCCAAACCTGTAAGTACACACACCTCCAAACCTGTAAGTACAGTACAATACACACACCTCCAAACCTGTAAGTACACACACCTCCAAACCTGTAAGTACACACACCTCCAAACCTGTAAGTACACACACCTCCAAACCTGTAAGTACAGTACACACACCTAAAAACCTGTAAGTACAGTACACACACCTCCAAACCTGTAAGTACACACACCTCCAAACCTGTAAGTACAGTACAGTACACACACCTCCAAACCTGTAAGTACACACACCTCCAAACCTGTAAGTACAGTACAGTACACACACCTCCAAACCTGTAAGTACACACACCTCTAAACCTGTAAGTACACACACCTCTAAACCTGTAAGTACAGTACAGTACACACACCTCCAAACCTGTAAGTACAGTACAGTACACACACCTCCAAACCTGTAAGTATACACACCTCTAAACCTGTAAGTACACACACCTCCAAACCTGTAAGTACACACACCTCTAAACCTGTAAGTACACACACCTCTAAACCTGTAAGTACAGTACACACACCTCCAAACCTGTAAGTACACACACCTCTAAACCTGTAAGTACAGTACAGTACACACACCTCCAAACCTGTAAGTACACACACCTCTAAACCTGTAAGTACAGTACACACACCTCCAAACCTGTAAGTACACACACCTCTAAACCTGTAAGTACACACACCTCCAAACCTGTAAGTACACACACCTCTAAACCTGTAAGTACACACACCTCTAAACCTGTAAGTACAGTACACACACCTCCAAACCTGTAAGTACACACACCTCTAAACCTGTAAGTACAGTACACACACCTCCAAACCTGTAAGTACACACACCTCTAAACCTGTAAGTACAGTACACACACCTCCAAACCTGTAAGTATACACACCTCTAAACCTGTAAGTACACACACCTCCAAACCTGTAAGTACACACACCTCTAAACCTGTAAGTACAGTACACACACCTCCAAACCTGTAAGTACACACACCTCTAAACCTGTAAGTACACACACCTCCAAACCTGTAAGTACACACACCTCTAAACCTGTAAGTACACACACCTCTAAACCTGTAAGTACACACACCTCCAAACCTGTAAGTACACACACCTCTAAACTAATACTTTATCGAAGCAGCTTTTGAGTTTATTTCACTTCTCTTCTTGACTCCACTAGATCCATCAAATTCCAGGGTCTTTGTCATGCTGAAATGCCAAATTCCTTTTCATCTTCCGCTTACTAGCAGACGCCTGATGGTTTTACAGTAAAATCCATAAGTATTTGTAGCTTTTCCTGATTCCCTGTATGTTGATTAAAGCCACAGTTCTAACAGAAGAAACACGGCACTAAAGCATGATGCTACCACCACCATGCTGCACTGTGGGGATGTGGAGCTTTTATTGTGCAGTAAACATGAACCAGAACACATTGGGCCACATGGTTTGGGGGTCGAGGTCGAATTCAGCCGAAGTCAGCTGTAGGGTCTGGTCTTCATCAGCATTAATGTGAAGAGGAAGGAATTAGTCCTGGGTTTGTGCTGAACTCATTACTCAGTTACATCATTATAAACTGGTGTAGATTATTTACATTTACATTTACTGTCCAGTGTCACCCAAATGAGGAGGGGTTTTACTTTGGCACCGTCACCTCCGGCTCGCTCATTAGGGATACGGATAAATATACGCTTATTTAAATTTAAAATTCATATTTTTAAATTAATGTTAAACTTTAAATGGATTCATTCATATTATTTCTTTTTATTCTTATTTTATCTTCTTATTGTTATATATATTTATATCTGTTTCGATACTTCTGTAAATCTTTGAGACTTAATATAAATTGTTAAAAGCGCCGTACGAATAAATTGAATTTTAATTATTTTTATTGCTTTTTCTTTTAAAACATTGTAGTTTTACAATGAGGTTGAAAATTTTTTTTTATCTTTATTTTTAATTTTAAATAAATTAACAATTAATAAATAAATAATATATAATAAATAATATACATATATATAATAATATACAATACAATACAAATAATATATATATATATATATATATATATATATATATATATATATATATATATATATATATATATATATATATATACAATAAATAATAAATAAAATAAAAATACTTTCTATTTAGGATGTTAAGCAAATTAACTTTAAAATCTCAGAAATGAAATTATTTCATTTTGCTATTTCATTGTTTATGGTAATTTTTTGTTTCATTCCATATTCATTAATTAACTGGAGAATTTTTATTTATTTTATTAATTCTATTTATCTTTATCTCTGAACTTTTTTGTATTTACAATCGTAAATGTTACAAACAAACAAACAAACAAACAAACAAACAAACAAACAAACAAACAAACAAATAAATAAAGTTTGATGTAATTATATAAATTAGCGATATAAATCAAAAGGTTCCTCCTGAGAGCGTCTGTAAAGTGAGATATTTATTAATACGTTTACAGCTGATTGTCGAAAACCATTTTTATCTGCCACATTAAAAGTCGATGATTTTATGGCTGTAATTAGCGTCACCATTAAGCCGAGTGTGTTGTATTGTGTTTAAACTGATCTGATGTCAGTGTGGTGCTACACTGCTCCGTCTCCTGCTCTCTGTGACTAATGAGGAACAGATGGTCATGTGATTTACACTTCACCATACATTAGAGCTAAAGGATCGCTTCAACTTCTACTCAATACATCTGTGTTTAGATTTACACGAACATCACAACTGCTACTCTAATGACTTTATTTACACACACTGTGGAACTGTCTCACTGCGGGCTAGGTCTGTCTGGCTGTCTGTCTGTCTTTGTCTGTCTGTCTGTCTGTCTGTCTGGCTGCTGTAAATAATAAAATCTGTCTGTCTTTGTCTGTCTGTCTGTCTGTCTGTCTGTCTGTCTGTCTGCTGTAAATAATACACTGTCTGTCTGTCTGTCTGTCTGTCTGGCTGGCTGTCTGCTTTAAATAATACACTGTCTGTTTGTCTGTCTTTATGTTTGTCTGTCTGTCTCTTTGTCTGTCTACCTGTCTGTCTGTCTGCTTTAAATAATACACTGTCTGTTTGTCTTTCTTATCTTTTGTCTGTCTGTCTCTTTGTCTGTCTATCTGCTCTAAATAATACACTGTCTGTTTGTCTTTCTGTTTGTCTGTCTCTTTGTCTGTCTGTCTGTCTGTCTTCTTTAAATAATACACTGTCTATCTGTCTGTCTTTATGTTTGTCTGTCTGTCTCTTTGTCTGTCTGTCTGTCTGCTTTAAATAATACACTGTCTGTCTGTTTGTCTTTCTTAATGTTTGTCTGTCTGTCTCTTTGTCTGTCTATCTGCTCTAAATAATACACTGTCTGTCTGTCTTTCTGTTTGTCTGTTTGTCTCTTTGCCTGTCTGTCTGTCTGTCTGTCTGTCTGTCTGCTTTAAATAATACACTGTCTGTCTTAATGTTTGTCTGTCTGTCTGCTCTAAATAATAAACTGTCTGTCTGTCTGCTCTAAACAATACACTGACTGTCTGTCTGTCTGTCTGCTGTACATAATACACTGTCTGTCTGTCTGTCTGTCTGTCTGTCTGTTTGTTGGTCTGTCTTAATGTTTGTCTGTCTGTCTCTTTGTCTGTCTGTCTGTCTGTCTGTCAGCTTTAAATAATACACTGTCTGTCTGCTTTAAATAATACACTGTCTGTCTGTCTGTCTGTCTTAATGTTTGTCTGTCTGTCTGCTCTAAATAATAAACTGTCTGTCTGTTTGTCTGTCGGTCTGTCTGTCTGCTCTAAATAATACACTGTCTGTCTGCTCTAAATAATACACTGTCTGTCTGTTTGTCTGTCGGTCTGTCTGTCTGCTCTAAATAATAAACTGTCTGTCTGTTTGTCTGTCGGTCTGTCTGTCTGCTCTAAATAATACACTGTCTGTCTGCTCTAAATAATACACTGTCTGTCTGTTTGTCTGTCGGTCTGTCTGTCTGCTCTAAATAATACACTGTCTGTCTGACTGTTTGTCTGTCTGTCTGTCTGTCTGCTCTAAATAATACACTGTCTGTCTGTCTGTTTGTCTGTCTGTCTGTCTGTCTGCTCTAAACAATACACTGTCTGTCTGACTGTTTGTCTTTCTGCTAAATATTTAATACACGTTTCTCCACCCACCCCAACCCACCTGCACTCACCTTTATGTAGTGTATACAGTATATATATATATATATATATATATATATATATAGGTGATGTGTATGACAGAAGAGTGTCAGCGAGAAATAAAGGAAAGGTGTAGAAGACAGTAGTGAGAGCAGCGAGGGTGGACAGGATTAGGAAGGAGCACATCAGAGGGAC
>NC_062518.1:1031522-1059022 GCF_022655615.1 Tachysurus fulvidraco
GAGTCTGATCTCACTGATGCTCTTGTAGCTGAATGAACACAAACCCACACAGACACAATCTAACATCTAGTGGAAAGCCTTCAGAGAAGAGGAGAGAAGAGAAAAGGAAAAGAAAAAAAGTAGAGAAGAAGAGATGAGAAGAGAAGAGAAAAGAAGAGAAGAAGAGATGAGAAGAGAAGAAGAGAAGAGAAGAGACAAGAAGAGAAGAGAAGAGAAGAGAAGAGAAGAGAAGAAGGGAAGAGAAGAAGGGAAGAGAAGAAGAGAGGAGAGGAGAGAAGAGGAGAGGAGAAGAGAGAAGAAGATTAGATAAGAGAAGAGGAGAGGAAAAGAGAGAAGAAGAGGAGAGAAGAGAGGAAGAGAAGAGAAGAGAAGAGATTAGAGTATTCAGTATAGAGATGAGAATAAATCTGGAACGAGATGCTCACCAAGTACAGTACATATGAGTGTGATGGTCAGGGGGTGTACATACTTTTGGGTGTATAGTGTATGGCTGTAAATGCATATTTATGCTGCAGCTGTACATACTGTCAGAGCTGCTGTTATGGAAACAAATGCACATTAACTGTCAGCAGTAAATAATAGAAGAGAGAGTTCAGTGTTATTGTATAAGTTCCTCATGGACGTGTCTCAGCTCCAGCTGCTGAATTAGCCGAACACAACAGCGCATACTAATGACACCTGTGGTATCTCTGAGCACTTCCAGTCTCACCTTGCACATCTCAGCCTTTAAAGGAGCACATGTTTTCCCCGGCTAGCTGTCACATCGCTGACACTTCCTCTGACCCATGAGCTGATGTTCTGTCACCAGCCTCTCGGCCCTCTGGGTTTTGCGCACAGGTGTGTCGATTCTGTCTGCGATGCCCCCTAAACGCCCCTCTCCGTAGCGTCGCTGCTGCTGCTTTCCGCCCCATCAGGGGGCAACCGAGATTCACATACCCCCCCCCCCGAGGTGCAGCTCGATCTCTTCACTCGATGGGGGATCACAATCTACAGGAGATTAAAGCACACACCATTGCTAACACCTCATTGGGATTCTGCAGAAGACATGGCTTCCCGTATCAGTCACACACCTGGTGTTTTCATCTACAGTCAGGTGCGAGCGTCTGAGCGCACCATCAGGAATTTTTAATTTATCACTAATATGTTGGACTTGGTGGCTGTGGCTGTGTTTAAAAATCCATTTTGTGTTCAAATGGTATCACAACACACACACACACACACACGCACACACACACACACACACACACACACACACACACACACACACACACAGTCATGCATCATCGTTTACTCTGACTTCAGCTAAATATAAAATGCTGTAATTAATGGTTCTGCTGGAATGACAAGCCTTCAGGATTTCATGTTCAAATCCATCAGCGAGAAATAAAATGACAATCAGTGACAATAACATCATCATCATCATCATCATCATCATCATCATCATCATCATCGTATGACATCACAGCAATCTCCCAGCAATTACACAACTTATTTGTAAACGCCGCATCATCTTTTTTCATTCATTTATTCATTCATTCTCTACCGCTTATCTCAGGCGTCATCGGGCATCGAGGCAGGATACACCCTGGACGGAGTGCCAACCCATCACAGGGCACACACACTCTCATTCACTCACACACACTTATCAGATGGCAGCACGTGCACTCGCAGCGGCTTCTCTCGCTCCCGGAAAAACGGTGCTTTCGTGTTTTTCACCTCGTGAGTCGCAGTGTTTTTGGACGTTTTTGGACATCTACATCGCGTCCACCTGTCCTTAAGCGCTCATACAGCTGTGAGTTTTTGCTGGATGTCACAAGAACCACATTTTTGGAGTTAAACTCCGTGCAGAAGAGCTGCAGGACCTCAGTCTGCTCCGGGGGCCTACACCATCACCGACCCCCACTACTGCATCTCGCCTGCAGCGGAAGTGCCTCAAGAGGCGTGAGAGAAAGCAGAAGAGTGGTAGCCGCGGAGGTATCTGGGCCAGGCTAACGGCTAACCCACACAAGCCAGCTATCCCTACCATCGTACTGGCTAATGTAAGCTCTTTAGACAATAAAATGGTCAAAATCCGACTACTACGCTCGGCTCGGAGATCTGTAAGATCTGTTGCGTTTTTGTGTTCACGGAAACATGGCTTAGCAAGAGCGTCCCAGACGATGCTATTCAGCTCGATCAGCTAAAATGCTATCGGGCGGACAGAGCTCTCGTCGCGGGAGGAAAACCTCGTGGCAGCGGGCTTTGTGTTTACATCAATGATGCGTGCTGCCGCAATGCTGTTGTGGTCTGCAAACACCGCTCACCCCTGGTGGAGTTTATGAGTATCAAGTGCCGCCCGTTCTATCTGCCGAGGGGATACACAGCCATTCTGCTCGTTGCTGTATACATTCCCCCAAACTCCAACAACAGCATCAGGAGCGATGCACTACATGAACTGTACCAGCACATCAGTGAGCAGCAGACAGCACACCCTGATGCCTTTCTCATCATAGCTGGGGATTTCAACCGTGCAGAATTAAAGAGTGTGTTCCCAAAAACACACCAACACATTAACTTTCCAACACGAGGTAATAACATTTTGGACTTTGTTTACACCCCCACCTTGGCGCATCAGACCACATCACTGTCATGCTAATGCCTGCATACAGACCACTCATTAAAGTCACCAAACCAGTTCAGAAACAAATTCAGGTGTGTCCTGAGGGGTCGTCGGAGGCTCTTCAAGATTGCTTTGACACCAGCGACTGGAATATGTTCAAGCAGGCTGCCACATACAATAACACCACAGACCTCCAAGAGTACTCAGAAACTGTCACTGCCTACATCACCAAGTGCATTGATGATGTAGCAGTCACAAAGACCATCACTATCCGGGCCAACCAGAAAACGTGGATGACAGGAGGGTCTACAGACTCCTAAAGACACGGAACGCCGCCTTCAGAGATGGAGACGAGGTGGGCCTGAGTACAGCCAGGGCCAACCTATCCCATGGCATGGGAGAGGCTAAGAGGCAGTACTCCAGGAGGATAGCCCATCAATTCAGCGACAGCAGAGACCCTCGGAGCCTGTGGCAGGGGATACAGACCATTACGGACTACAAGCCTCCACCACGGACCTGTGACATTAACATCTCTCTGCTGAACGAGCTGAACACCTTCTTTGCTCGTATTGAGAAGCAAAACAGCACCACTGCCCGGAAAACTCCACCTCCTCCCGGTGACCAGGTAATGATCCTGACCCCGGATAGCATGAGGAGATCCTTCCGCAGGATCGATGTTCGCAAAGCTCCGGGTTCTGACAACATTCCTGGGCGTGTACTGAGAGACTGTGCAGTGGAACTCACTGATGTCTTCACAGACATTTTTAACATCTCACTCAGTCAAGCTGTTGTCCCCACATGCTTCAAAGCTAACACCATCATTCCAGTCCCGAAAACGCCGTCTCCATCACACTTCAATGATTACCGTCCTGTTGCACTTACTCCTATCATCATGAAGTGCTTTGAACGGCTAGTCACGCGCCATATCAAGTCTGCCCTAACCCCCTCTTGACCCCTTCCAGTTTGCATATCGGCCCAACCGCTCGACTGATGATGCCATCTCAACTGCCCTGCATTCAGCACTCACTCATGTGGACAAAAAGGACTCGTACCTTAGACTGCTGTTCATAGACTTTAGTTCAGCATTCAACACTCTCATCCCTCAACATCTCAGTAATAAACTGCTATGATCTATGAACCCAACACACCCCTACATCACAACACACTACATCCCAAGGTCCTTCACTCCCTCCTCCCACTAACATACGACAACATGCACCAGTCACTTTGTGCAGAATTGGTCTGCTCATTTTTCACTTTATCTGCACATGCCTTGCACTGCTTTATTTAATTTACATAGTTAATATTTTGCACCTTGGGACAGAGAGAAATACATTTTCAATTCTCTTGAACTTGAACTTGAACACACTACGGACAATTTTCCAGAGATGCCAATCAACCTACCATACATGTCTTTGGACCGGGGGAGGAAACCGGAGTACCCGGAGGAAACCCCCGAGGCACGGGGAGAACATGCAAACTCCACACAAACAAGGCGCAGGCGGGAATCGAACCCCCAACCATGGAGGTGTGAGGCGAACGTGCTAACCACTAAGACACCGTGACCCCCCCATCATCTTTTTTAATTTTGAATATTTATTCCAGTTCTACATGAGATGCACCAGAGTTTCATCCCCCTGCAGACTGACCCTGTGTTCATCTGACAGGTTATTAACATTTCTTTTAACCGAATGAAAATTTTCTCGATTCGGGGCAGAGATGGGGGAATCGAGTCATATGACTTGACTCGAGTCAGACTTAAGTCGCAAATTTGAGACTTGAGACTTGCTTGACATATATAAAAAAATCCTCGACTTGACTCTGACTTGACGTTTATGACTCGAGACTTAGACATGTGTGACTTACTCCCACCTCTGAGTCGGGGTAAATTATCTACGATGTAAGGTAAAGGTAAAGTGACAAAACCAAAAGATTAGGGAAATCCTTCAGCACCTGAACAAAAAAAGGAAGAAATAATGTAGAACTGTAATTTCATCGTGTGAAACCCAAAGCACAAACGCTAGCGAGAGAAAGTCCGCCGCGGCATGAGCGACGTGCTAGTGCGAAGGCAGAGAGAGAGCTGTGAGTTTAAATGTACAATGGTGTGTTAGTCGGCCATCAGCCCGAAGAGTCACAGTACAGGAAAAGAGAAAAAGGGTCATTTCCTGTTTGGTGCAATCCTGACTCTTCATGTGTGTGTGTGTGTGTGTGTGTGTGTGTGTGTGTGTGTGTGTGTGTGTGTGTGTGTGTGTGTGTGATTGCCTTGCAGTCGCTCAGAGGGGGAGAAAATGAGCTGGAGGTGGACGCCATCGCCCCACGCTGCCCGTCTATTGAGGCTGAAGCGGAACTCTGACCCCCTTCAGCTGATTTCTAATGGATTTCAAGAGTGGAGAGAAAACACACAGCTGGGCTCCAAACAAACTCATCAGTATTCTCACCTCTCGCCGACTCGCCCTCTCTCTTTTCCTTTCTCTTTTTTTTCTCCCTCATTTTGTGTTTATCTCTTCATTTTTCTCAGTCCTAGCTGCCCTTTTTTTTTTTATCCCAAACCTTTACCGTCTGTACGCCACACACGGCTCCGAGTGGAAAGTAATCGAACAGAATAAACTGAAACATGGAATTCTTCGCTCCGAAATGTTTCAGTCCGTGCGTTCACACCTCCTGTGGTGAGTTACGGACGTCTCGCACACGTATGTCACGGCGGATCTGTCGACGCCCGAGGGCTCCGTTCGTCGCGGCCCTGAGACACGGCTGTCTGTTTCTTACTCAGATCTTCTACAATTTTAGACATTTCTCATGATTAAGGTTAAAGATGGAGATTGAAATATTTAAAAATGTTACTGCTGCTATAATAATTTACATTTATTTTTAAGTATGTCTTTAAGAACGAATGTTTGTTCATTTGCTCAATTTTGGCTCCACCCCCTTAAACAGAGCCGAGTTGCTCCGTCTTTTTCCAGAGAAACAAAACTCTAAAGATGAACTCAAGAGCTAATTTAACCAGGTTCTTAAAATCCTCAAACAAAACACACACACACACGCACACACACACACACACACGTACACACACACACACACACACGCACACACACGCACACGCACACACACACACACACACACACACTCACAAACACACACACACACGCACACACGCACACTCAGTACACTACACTCAGTACACTACACTACACTACAGTACACTACACTCAGTACAGTACACTACACTACAGTACACTACACTCAGTACAGTACACTACAGTACACTACACTCAGTACAGTACACTACACTACAGTAAACTACACAACAGTACACTACACTACACTACACTACAGTACACTACACTACAGTACAATACAGTACACTACACTACACTACACTACAGTACACTACACTACAGTACACTACACTACACTACAATACACTACACTACACTACAGTACACTACAGTACACTACACTACACTACAGTACACTACACTACCGTACAGTACAGTACACTACACTACACTACAGTACACTACACTACACTACACTACAGTACACTACACTACCGTACAGTACAGTACACTACACTACACTACAGTACACTACACTACACTACACTACAGTACACTACACTACACTACAGTACACTACAGTACACTACACTACACTACAGTACACTACACTACCGTACAGTACAGTACACTACACTACACTACAGTACACTACACTACACTACACTACAGTACACTACACTACCGTACAGTACAGTACACTACACTACACTACACTACAGTACACTACACTACAGTACACTACACTACACTACACTACAGTACACTACAGTACACTACACTACAGTACACTACACTACAGTACACTACAGTACACTACATTACAGTACACTACATTACACTACACTAGAGTACACTACACTACAGTACACTACACTAGAGTACACTACAGTACACTACACTACAGTACAGTACACTACACTAGAGTACACTACACTACACTACAGTACAGTACACTACACTACAGTACAGTACAGTACGCTACACTACAGTACACTACACTACAGTACACTACACTACACTACAGTACACTACACTACAGTACAGTACACTACACTACAGTACACTACACTACACTACAGTACACTACAGTACACTACACTACAGTACACTACACTACAGTACAGTACAGTACACTACAGTACACTACACTACACTACAGTACAGTACACTACACTACAGTACACTACACTACAGTACACTACAGTACACTACACTACACTACAGTACACTACACTACAGTACACTACAGTACACTACACTACAGTACACTACACTACACTACAGTACACTACACTACACTACAGTACACTACAGTACAGTACACTACACTACAGTACAGTACACTACAGTACACTACACTACAGTACATTACACTACACTACAGTACAGTACAGTACACTACAGTACACTACACTACAGTACAGTAAACTACACTACACTACAGTACAGTACACTACACTACACTACACTACAGTACAGTAAACTACACTACACTACAGTACAGTACACTACACTAGACTACAGTACAGTACAGTACAGTACACTACACTACACTACACTACAGTACACTACACTACAGTACACTACACTACACTACAGTACACTACACTACACTACACTACAGTACTCTACACTACACTACACTACAGTACACTACACTACAGTACATTACAGTACACTACACTACAGTACACTACACTACAGTACACTACACTACACTACAGTACAGTACACTACAGTACAGTACACTACACTACAGTACACTACAGTACACTACACTACAGTACAGTACACTACACTACAGTACACTACAGTACACTACACTACACTACAGTACAGTACACTACAGTACACTACAGTACAGTACAGTACACTACAGTACACTACACTACAGTACAGTACACTACACTACAGTACAGTACACTACAGTACAGTACACTACACTACAGTACACTACAGTACACTACACTACACTACACTACAGTACACTACACTACACTACAGTACAGTACACTACACTACAGTACACTACACTACAGTACATTACAGTACACTACACTACACTACACTACAGTACACTACACTACAGTACAGTACACTACACTACAGTACAGTACACTACAGTACACTACACTACAGTACAGTACACTACACTACAGTACACTACACTACACTACACTACACTACAGTACAGTACACTACAGTACAGTACACTACACTACAGTACAGTACACTACACTACAGTACAGTACACTACAGTACAGTACACTACACTACACTACACTACAGTACACTACACTACAGTACAGTACACTACACTACACTACACTACAGTACACTACACTACACTACAGTACAGTACACTACACTACAGTACACTACACTACAGTACATTACAGTACACTACACTACACTACACTACACTACACTACAGTACACTACACTACACTACACTACACTACAGTACAGTACACTACACTACAGTACACTACACTACAGTACATTACAGTACACTACACTACACTACACTACACTACAGTACACTACAGTACACTACACTACAGTACACTACACTACAGTACACTACACTACACTACAGTACACTACACTACAGTACAGTACACTACACTACAGTACACTACAGTACACTACACTACAGTACACTACAGTACACTACACTACAGTACACTACACTACAGTACACTAGACTACACTACACTACACTACAGTACACTACACTACACTACACTACAGTACAGTACACTACACTACAGTACACTACACTACAGTACAGTACACTACACTACAGTACACTACAGTACACTACACTACACTACAGTACAGTACACTACAGTACAGTACACTACACTACACTACACTACAGTACAGTACACTACACTACAGTACAGTACACTACGCTACACTACACTACAGTACACTACACTACACTACAGTACACTACACTACAGTACACTACACTACACTACAGTACACTACACTACAGTACAGTACACTACAGTACAGTACACTACAGTACAGTACACTACACTACACTACAGTACAGTACACTACACTACAGTACAGTACACTACAGTACACTACACTACACTACAGTACACTACACTACAGTACAGTACACTACACTACACTACAGTACACTACACTACAGTACACTACACTACAGTACAGTACACTACACTACACTACAGTACAGTACACTACACTACACTACACTACACTACAGTACACTACACTACAGTACACTACAGTACACTACAGTACACTACAGTACACTACACTACAGTACAGTACACTACACTACACTACAGTACACTACACTACAGTACAGTACACTACACTACACTACACTACACTACAGTACACTACACTACAGTACAGTACACTACACTACACTACAGTACACTACACTACAGTACACTACACTACAGTACAGTACACTACACTACACTACAGTACACTACACTACAGTACACTACACTACAGTACAGTACAGTACACTACACTACACTACAGTACAGTACACTACACTACACTACACTACACTACACTACAGTACAGTACACTACACTACAGTACACTACAGTACACTACAGTACACTACACTACACTACAGTACACTACACTACAGTACAGTACACTACACTACACTACAGTACAGTACACTACACTACACTACACTACAGTACACTACACTACAGTACAGTACACTACACTACACTACAGTACACTACACTACAGTAAACTACACTACACTACACTACAGTACACTACACTACACTACAGTACACTACACTACAGTACAGTACACTACAGTACACTACAGTACAGTACACTACAGTACAGTACACTACACTACACTACAGTACAGTACACTACACTACAGTACACTACACTACAGTACACTACACTACAGTACAGTACACTACACTACAGTACACTACACTACACTACACTACACTACACTACAGTACACTACACTACAGTACAGTACAGTACAATACACTACACTACAGTACAGTACACTACAGTACAGTACACTACAGTACACTACACTACACTACAGTACAGTACACTACACAACAGTACAGTACACTACACTACACTACAGTACACTACACTACAGTACACTACACTACAGTACAGTACAGTACAATACACTACATTACAGTACACTACACTACAGTACAGTACACTACAGTACACTACACTACACTACAGTACAGTACACTACACAACAGTACAGTACACTACACTACACTACAGTACAGTACACTACAGTACACTACACTACAGTACACTACACTACAGTACAGTACACTACACTACACTACAGTACAGTACACTACACTACACTACACTACACTACAGTACACTACACTACACTACAGTACAGTACACTACAGTACACTACACTACAGTACACTACACTACAGTAGAGTACACTACACTACACTACAGTACAGTACACTACACTACAGTACACTACACTACAGTACAGTACACTACACTACAGTACACTACACTACAGTACACTACACTACACTACAGTACACTACACTACAGTACAGTACACTACACTACACTACAGTACACTACACTACAGTACACTACACTACACTACACTACACTACAGTACACTTCACTACAGTACAGTACACTACACTACACTACAGTACAGTACACTACATCTCAGCAACCTCAGCTCTAGACTCCAGATTTATTTCCCGATTAAATCAGGAACGTCTCTAAAGCGCTTTATGAATTCATTCTGAGTTGCTTGCATCATTGCTCTTGCTTTAAGATCATTATTAAGCTTCATATGGATTACAGAAACACGAGCGCTGTGACACCGTGAGACTCAAAACAGTTACTAAATGACTCCAAGTTGGAGAACATACACAGTACAGAACAAATGACAAGAACGGGTGGAGGAGGAACGTCCTGAGCAGGAGATTTCATCACGTTACTCACAACAGTGTTTAACTTGACTGAAGAATGTTTGATGTATTTCTGGAATTGTATTTAGGATTTTATTTTTTTATTTCCTTTAAATAAATGAAGCTACGTAACCTGAATCGTCCCCAAAAAGGTCTTTTTATTTTAATAATTTATATTAAATTTTTTTGTCTCAAAGCAGCTTTAAATGATATTCATTCATTCATTCATCCATCCATCCATTAATTCATTCATTCATTTACTACCGCTTATCCGAACTTCTTGGGTCACGGGGAGCCTGTGCCTATCTCAGGCGTCATCGGGCATCGAGGCAGGATACACCCTGGACGGAGTGCCAACCCATCACAGGGCACACACACACTCTCATTCACTCACACACACACACACACTACGGACAATTTTCCAGAGATGCCAATCAACCTACCATGCATGTCTTTGGACCGGGGGAGGAAACCGGAGTACCCGGAGGAAACCCCCGAGGCACGGGGAGAACATGCAAACTCCACACACAAGGTGGAGGTGGGAATCGAATCCCCAACCCTGGAGGTGTGAGGCTAACCGCTAAGCCACCCTGCCCCCCTCCAAAGGAAAGGAATATAAACAATATAAAAGAAAAATGTGAAGATTTAACATTAGACATATTTAATTCCTGTGTATTCATTTGTTAATTGTAACAGCACAGCACCATGACAACACTTTATCGCTCTATTGTGCGCTTTGGGGGATTCGCTCTAAAAGCTACGGAGAAAATATAAATGACCTTAGAGAGCTGATTGATGCTCCTCATCCATCTCTCTCCCCCGAGACACCTTGGGTATTTTTCATGTTGCTCAGTTGACTGGAACGCACATTCGCTTAGTCATCATTTATCCCAAAAGCCTGTTTCCATCACCTCCGTCTCAAATCATCTCGTTTTTATACCCAAACCTTTACACCGAGACGAAAAGTTTCTTTGTGATATTAAAGGATATTCACGAGAAACCTGCGATAAGATCTTACCGTGCGCTTATGTTATCGATCGGCGTGAGAGGAAATTCAGTTCCTACTGAAAACACAGTGACCTTGAAACGACCTTGTCGGCGGATTTTAGCCGAGCTTAACGTCCGTGCTCACACTCTGACATTTTAATGAGACATTTCACACTTCCCGAACTTTGATAATAATTTGAACATGCTGCATTGCGCTCTCTGGACTCGCCATGTATGTCCGATTTCCTCTGTAAAATCTATTTTCCTCATTCACGATAGCAAGAGATAGAGTGCGGAATTTTTTGGAGACTTGTTTAAATGGGATGAGGTGTGATTTGCTTTGCCGAAGGAAATGATGTTGACACCAAGGACAAAGTAGATCACGTGAGGTTTAAGAGGAATGTCACTTATTTCTTCATCCCCAGCCGCCGTCCGTCTTAACAACCATCTCAAATATGTTACTGATATTTTTCTAACAGGGTTAAAGCCAGTTGTTAACATACCAGGAATAACAAGTAAAGTCTAGGTAGCTTTTGCACTTTTTTGCACATCTTGGCATCCCGTAAGGATTTCAGAAGAGCGATAAATTAAAAAAAAAAAGTGTGTTTCACGTTTGGTTGCTATAAGGTTCTCAATAGAAGTCAATGTTCAGAAGATAGTTATGTCTAAAGTGACACAACATCTCAGTGTTCGACGTGAACACGGCCTTTCTCTCGGCGGAGTCGGCCGAGTCCTCGTCGCTCGTCCCCGTGCTCCATCGCATCAAATAATTAGTCCTGATTGTTGATTTCCTGTGAAGTGTTGCCGGTGGCTTGCCTCGGGCGACGGAAAAGAAACGTACAAAGCCGACCTTATGTGAATATTCGAGCCTGGAAAAAGTGACCCAGAGGGATTAAAGAAAATAAGCAGCGGTATAATAAAGAGACAGAGGCTAAGACTTTCTGATATTTTCTCCTTAAATACATTTCTATAAGTTGAAAACTTAAAGCTGTGTTGCAAACACACTGCGGTAGAAGTTTAGGTTAATATAAATCTATATGCTAGCTGAGCCATGAGCTTACCACAGGGCACTGCGTACATCCTGCACCACCCTCAGGCTGCACCACCCTCAGGCTGCTCTGTTTATATTTTGATCTAAAATCCCTATAAATGTACTGTAATGCTATCCAGAGAAACAGGAAGGTGGGTTTTGTCATCTAGTCTTTTGGTTCCTTCCAGGTTTAATACCTTCTAAGATTTTTTTCTCACCTATTTGACAGCTCAAAATCGTTGCTAGTTAACGACAGATGCTAATGATTCAGGCAGCTAAGACGTAGCTGTCAGGTCTTTAGCTCTTTCTGGATACAGAAAAGTCACAGTGGTGTTGAAATCGAGGCAGAACGTTCAGGATCCTGGACATTTCTCATTGACACGTCAAGATGGATCCATCTGTACTCTGACTGTGAATTCAAGGAACTTTTTTTTGTGTGTATTTTAAACTTATTCTGTAAGTTTAAACCAATTCTGAATATAGCCCAAAGCGTGAGACTGCGTTTAATAGAGAATATGAAGCTTTTCTTAGCCTCGAAGTGAATTCAAAGTGTGCCAAAGAGGAATAATTGAAAATGTGGTGCAGAAATCCTTAAAACGGATTTTACAGGAGCATCGTGAAGAACTTTGAAAACCACCATCACCATAGTAACCGAGCGACTCTTCAAGAGACGAAACCGATTCTCTCCAGATGGAGGAAATGTTTCTTCCTGGAAGAACAAAAGCCTTTATTTGGTTTCTGATTCAATCAGTGTGTATAATAAGCCCTGAGCTGCTCTCCAGACAGAAACGAGGGTTCTCTGAGGGGTCTGCAGAGTCGCTGCTCTCACAGATTCACACTCCATGCATCTCACACAGAAAGCACTTTGCAAAAGTCGAGCACGAGTCTCCTGGGTTTCATTTCTACCATGCTAATGCACCTCGGATGTTTGAATACCAAGAAAATGCTGATCTCATGAAGCCCAGATACAACATTATTATAAGATCCAGACTGAAATGTATGGAAAGCTGAGGCTACTGTCAGTTACGTAATAAGAGTTTTAATCATTTTACATTTTAATAAACTGTTGTAAATGTATTGGATAATAACAGTTTATTTTGCTATTAGTTTCACAACAAGTTTCACAACATTAAGACTTATTATAGAAGACAACACAAGAGTGTACAGAAAACAAAACATGTACACGGATTGTGTAAGGATTACTATAAATAATAATAATAATAATAATAATAATAATAATAATAATAATAATAATAATAATAATAATAATAATTTATATACG
This sequence comes from Tachysurus fulvidraco, assembly GCF_022655615.1. Taxonomy (NCBI): domain Eukaryota; kingdom Metazoa; phylum Chordata; class Actinopteri; order Siluriformes; family Bagridae; genus Tachysurus; species Tachysurus fulvidraco. The sequence goes on from NC_062518.1 coordinate 1,045,438, forward strand.
CCACTCTGGAGCTCCCAGTGTTCAGAGTTCTTGGCCTGATCGTCTCTTCTTATGGAGCTACTTTGTTAATCCTGATGTTCTACCCCTGGTTGGAGTCTCGTCCCTCGTTGGTCACCTTGCCAGGGATTGATCTACATGGTCAGTCATGCCCCTTTACCACCGAGGCAGTTCGAGTGCAGGTTCGGAACCTAATTTAGAACCAGTTCTTTCTGTTTCGACCGCTAAAGCACCGGCTCCGAACCAGGAAAAGTGGTTCTTAAGTAGCACCAAAACGTTGCTGGTCTAGACATAAAAACCACTTAGGAGCTAGGAGCTGTGGGCGGGGCTGTGGGTGGGGCTGTGGGCGGGGCTACTGTTAGCGCCTTTGATAATGTACCTTAAGTATACTAATGTTTAATACACTTTTACTTTACCGCGATATGATACATTATCAGCACACATGATAGTAGGTAGCTACATGCTAAGGCTACATTTTTTTTCGATCACACGTACTTTATCGATCACAACCTCCGTTTATACAGATTACACGGAGCCGCACGTACACGTCGGATTCGCCGCATTTGGATCCCAATGTAGGTTCGCAAAGTCATGAGCATTAACAGTAAAGTAGCATCCGTCATTGTTGTCGTGTTTGTGTTTGTCGCTGCTGCGCTAACGTCACTGGGACACGTGACATGTATACAGTGACGTCACACTCGACTCTGTGATGCTCTCTAACCGACGGAAAAGCAAACCGGTTCTTAGAAGGTTCGCCAGTGGAACCAACTTTGAACCAGCACAAGCGCTAGCTCTGAACCAGCACCCGGTTCTTTCCGGTGGAAAAGAGGCACAAGTGTCTCAAGCTGATTGTCGAATTCTCTTCTCTGTGTTGGGATTTAGAACTTTTAATGGTGCTTCAGTTCTCACCGTCTGAAAACCTCCAGAGTGCCACTGAGAAAAATGTGTAATTTAAGAGAGATTTAAAGAGTTTGTTATGGTTAAGGTAATCTTAGCTGAGAAGCTCGTTTAGAATTTCTAAAAGAAAGTGTGAAAAAGCTTTAATCTGTGGGACTTTTTTACCCCATGTCACTTCATACGTTTTCTGTGATCCGATATCTATCCGACGGTAAAAAGACCAGGTCTAAATGCCCTCTGAAACGTTTTGGAGACGGATATAAACCCGATGGTACAAACCCCTTCAGGAGGTGGTCTGGGACGCGTTTCAGATGAAACTGGACAGGTGTAAATGAATGTGGTTGTTCGAGCCACATACGTCAGCGCTATACTCCTCCTAAACGGAAGTACGTCACTCGTAGGTGATCTTTCACCCCCTGCTGCCGCCAGTGAAAACGCAGCAAACAGTAAACGCTGTTTTTTGTAGCATAAACGTCGTAACCGGTTTTTACGTCTTCTTTTTGATCGCGTTCTGAAAACCGCAGACACCAAAGTGTGTTCTGTTTCAGTTACCCCGGAAATGAGGGCAAATATATTAGCATTTTGGGCGGGAGTAGAAAGATCGGATCGATGTCCGATTCGCCGAGACGCTTTTATTGGTCTGATGTAAATGGGACAGTTTTAACAGATCAGATAGCTATCGGATCAGAGACAACACACGAAGTGACCCGGTGTAAAAAGGCCCTAAAACTATTTTAGAAGTTCTCACTAATTGATTATCCAGCAAACCTTTAGAAGAAGCATAATCAATATTTTAAAATGATTTCCTCATTAAGTCATCGCAAAGGTGTCTTTATACTGCATATACAGTACACTATACTCAGAATTTGAGTAATATAAATCAGCTTTGAGTATTTCTGTGTAAATCTATAAAACATAAGTGTGTTTAGATGATAGAGATGAATCATGACAAAAAATAAATGTTTTATTGACATAAGAGAGAAATTTCTTCCAATATAAAGTTCACCCAAAAGTTCACAGGACATTTTCTAATAGTATCAAATCTTTTTTCTTTAATGACCAGATAAATATGATTAAAAGTGTGTATGTTTATTATCCTTCATTCATCTGGACTTTACATGAACTTTGGGAGAAACGTTGTTGCAGGATACAATCTACAAGTCACGATGATTCACTAATCAGACATGAAATTAATTAAGCAGATAAACAAAAATAAACAAAGATGGAGAGAACAATAGAAAAGAAATCCATCTTTGGATCTGAGATGATTGTGAAGTTCCATTATGTGATCAAACCTGATCAAAACCTTTAACATTGAACCGTAGAAGCTTTCATGTAGTGTGACTTTTTCCTAAACCTAAATATTATACAATTCCAACAGTTGTTGCTAAATATGTATGAAAACCCACATATAATAATATAAAATGAAGTTACAAATGGTTTGAGATTCATATATTATCTTCTAAACCAACATTCCACCTCACATTCCCAGAGTAAAGAAGTTCATGGGTTAACGTAACCTAGTGGGTTCCTTAGGGCCCAAATATTACATCTTAAAAAAAAAGGTGTTATTATTATTATTATTATTATGATGATGATGATGATGATGATGATGATGATGATGATGATTATTATTATTATTATTATTATTATTATTATTATTATTATTATTATTATTATTATTATTATTATTATCCAAATAAATAGAGAAACAGTTGACCTTAATCCTCTAGTGCTGACCCTGATGGCGTCCCATACTCTGTCTACTCCATATTTGGTCACAGCTTCCCGTTGTCATTAAGCTCCACGTGTTCTGCTGATTAGTTTCACCTGTTCCTTGTTTCCCCAAACACTATTTAGACATTTTTTAACTTCATGCTTTACAATTGCAAAAAAAAAATAAATAAAAAATAAAATAAAAAATCACATCTGGGAATTTGGCGATTTTGAGATTGTATCAATTAATCTTCAAACTTTAAATGCTCTTCAAGAAATTTTCAAATATCTCCACAAGGGATTTGTCTCCATTTTACGTCACACATCTTTATTTGACATGTAAATAGTTTTCAGCTGGTGTAACTCACATTAGAACCGGACTACAGCGTGTCCTTCACCGCCACATCAGAGCCATGTTTCAAACAGAAGAGCAAAGAGAACAAGCTGATAAATGTGTTACAGTCAGCGGGAGGGTAGATCAATTCTCCTGGACTGCAGAAAGTGACAATTTGTGCATCCGGGCTACTAAAATTGAGATTGATATCCCACTAGAGACTCTCCCAAAGCCATTTATCTCCAAGTGCAACTGGAATTGTAAATTTTATAGCGGGTCAACACTAAAATAAGCCATCAGTCATACTGGCCTTTACGTTCCTCCTCATCAATAGCTGTTTATGGATATCATCGCTCACAAAGAGACTCTTCGTTCTCCACTTTGATCACATCAGCTTCTGTCATTCAGGAAAACAACTAAAAGTTCAGCCAAGTCAGTGATGGTCGTTCCAACTCTTTAGGGAGTCAAGGTGAACGAATCACTTCTCCGATAAGAGTTGACTCTTAAACGATTCACTTCGATTCAGACGTAATTCGTGAATCTTTGCCCGTCGATCAATAAAAACGTTCCTCTTTATTCTCATTAACACCAGGCCATAACACCACTGTGGAGTGAGACGTGATAAATTCCATTTTCTCGCCATTGAAGAGTTCGAATCATGCTGATGCACCTCGAAGACTCTACAGATGCGTCTCAAACACCTCCCGAGGCTGTATAAAGGAGGTGAGGTGATGTAAAGACCCTGGTCACTACTGGAACACTGGAACGCTTCTGACTCAATGTTCAGAGACATGACTACAAACCTGCATTGAAAATGTCATCACCAGTATTTATCTACGACAGCAGGAGCGATATCTCTGACATTCGTTTCTAGGTTTAACGATTTGATTGCCCTGTTTCATGTTCTCACGTTCGCCTCACACCTCCAGGGTCGGGGGTTCGATTCCCGCCTCCGCCTTGTGTGTGTGGAGTTTGCATGTTCTCCCCGTGCCTCGGGGGTTTCCTCCGGGTACTACGGTTTCCTCCCCCGGTCCAAAGACATGCATGGTAGGTTGATTGGCATCTCTGGAAAATTGTCCGTTGTGTGTGTGTGTGAATGAGAGTGTGTGTGTGCCCTGTGATGGGTTGGCACTCCGTCCAGGGTGTATCCTGCCTCGATGCCCGATGACGCCTGAGATAGGCACAGGCTCCCCGTGACCCGAGAAGTTCGGATAAGCGGTAGGGAATTAATGAGAGAGTGTTTCATGTTCTTTTAATCTTTAGCTAGTGGATTTCATTCAATAATGAAACTCTTAATTAAAGAATCAAACAAACTGGACACATAACGTGAAGCAATCATTTTGAGAGCTACAGCAATGATGATAAGCTCTAGACCAGGGCTCGGCAACCTTAGACACTCAGAGCCATATTTTGAGCGACAAATAAATTAAACGGCATTTTATTTGCAATGAATTCATTTTAATTTCCGAAAATCTTTCTGTAAACAAAGATTTTATTTTTAAATGAAACTCCAGAACATCTTGAGAAACATTGCAGCACTTCTACATCCAGCATGTGATCAGAGTTAATTGTGTTTTCTTCTCAGGATGGACAGAAGCGAAACCCGGATGATGCTGACCTCGATGTTTATCCTTCACCGTGAGGAGGGCTAACAAGCACCGGCCAGATTGCAGCAACACTTCATTCTCAGCATTCCTCAGAAAGAAGGTGGATTCAGAACAAAACCCCAATCAAGACCCAGGCGGAACCTGGACGATCTCGCCAGCTAATTTAGCCGTCCTTTTCCCCCCTCTGACTTTTCTCAGCTGGTTTCTTGCTTTAGGTGGATTTCAGCAACACGCTTTCTCTCTCGTTAAAGAGTCGAGGGGTCAAGGAGATGAGTCAGAGCTTGTTAATGAAAATAAAATCCACCTCACCTCATCAGCGCTGTGTTTTCTGACCGAGTTTACAAAGACGGGTTCTCCACGGTGACGCCAAAAGTTACGAAGAGTTTCTTCTTAAAACTTATTCACCGGATCGTCAGAGGGAATTGCTAATAAGTAAATATGGCAGAGTCAAGCTCATAGGCCAAGGACGGACGCTTCCGGTAAATCGTTTAAAAAATTACGTAGTAATGTCAAGATTTATACTTTAACCTACTTTTAAATAGAGCGTCGATTTCCGTTCAGTTTTATCCCAGAGACTTTTGACTCGTGGACTCTGATCGGTGGTCAGGTGTTGATTCTGTAGAACAGTAGCGCAGGTTTATTTTAATGCATGATGCGATTTCCGATGCCTTATTGTTTCCATGGTAACAGCATGTAAAGGTTCATCTCAATAAATTAGAATGTCATGGAAAAGTTCATTTATTTTAGTAATTCAACTCAAATAGTGAAACTTGTGTATTATATAAATTCAATAACACAGACTGGAGTAGTTTAAGTCTTTGGTTCAGTTATTTGTGATGATTTTGGCTCACATTTAATAAAAAGCCACTAATTCACTATTCAACAGTTCTCCTTCTCCCGAGCCCAGCTGAGGCGTCTCTGACGTTGTCTGCGGTTCAGGAGAAGCTTAACAAGAGGAACACTACGACTGTAGACAGATTCCCCGACACGTCTGTGTGTGGTGGGTCTTGATGCCTCGACCCCAGCCTCAGTCCAGTCCTTGTGAAGTTCATCCACATTCTTGAATGGATTTTGCTTGACAAACCTCTCGAGACTGCGGTTCTCTCGGTCGGTTGTGGATCTTTTTCTTCCACACTTTTTACTTCCACTGAACTTTTTGTGAACATGCTTGGATTCAGCTCTATGTGAACAGCTTCTTTAGCAATACATGTTTGTGGCTTTCCTTCCTTGTGAAGGGTGTCAGTAATTGTCTTCTGGACAGCTGACAGATCAGCCTCATGACTGTCTTCCCCATGATTGTGTAGCCTAGTGAACCAAATTGAGAGACCCTTTTGCTTTGAGTTGATCAGCTGATTGACATGTCACCATATTACATCCATTCATTCATTCATTTCCTACCGCTTATCCGAACTTCTCGGGTCACGGGGAGCCTGTGCCTATCTCAGGCGTCATCGGGCATCGAGGCAGGATACACCCTGGACGGAGTGCCAACCCATCTCAGGGCACACACACACTCTCATTCACTCACACACACACACACACACACACTACGGACAATTTTCCAGAGATGCATGTCTTTGGACCGGGGGAGGAAACCGGAGTACCCGGAGGAAACCCCCGAGGCACGGGGAGAACATGCAAACTCCACACACACGAGGCGGAGGCGGGAATCGAACCCCCAACCCTGGAGGTGTGAGGAGAACGTACTAACCACTAAGCCACCGATGATCGAGGCCCTTAACCCTAAATTGCTCAGCTGTATAAAACAAATGAGATGATGTAAGTCACCCTGGAGATAAGGGTGATGTAAATGTAAATGTCATAGATTCGATCACAACATGCCTCTGCACCATCACGTAGACATTGTAGACTGATTATAGGAGTGGAATTAAGCTCCTTCCCGATCCGTCGTGATGAACAAACTCGCAGTCACGCCGGACCGTACTGGATAAGATCTTCTGCCCCTCACACAGATGCTAAATGGATGGTGAGAAAGCTTTTAGCTTCTTATCCAAGAGCTTCTGAAGGTGACAAAAAGAAGCACTTTTCCATACGGACCTCTGCTTACAAAGTGCATTAAAGAGCTCGTCCGGTGAAGACGGCTTACACAACGGCTCTTTCTTCCCCCCATTTGGTCTATCTATCATCAGGGAGGGAAAAAGAAAAAGAAAATCACACAGTGTGCTCGGCTGGCATCCGTCCTCTCGCAGGTTCTTTTATTTCCTTTCTACAAAACCCTGGCGAGCAGAAATGAAAGTGACATTATCTTGACTCCAGCCATCAGATCTCCATAAAATTATTTCAGAGCATGGCCTCTCTCACCGTTCCTCTGAGGAAATGTGGTCTCGTTTTTGATAAAGCTAGAAGCCCCAAAATAACAACAGAGGTGCAGATGGAGTGAAAGAGATACTGTACAAGGATGAAATCTCACACCCTGATCTCGGATCTGCTGGAAGATCTACATAGTCGTAGTCCATCTCATTCCACAACACAGTGATGTTCATAAACATTCTCTCAAAAAAACCTTCTGCCCCTTTTACCACCGAGGCAGTTCGAGTGCTGGTTCGGAGCCAGAGCCTAATTTAGAACCAGTTCTTTCTGTTTCGACCGCCAAAGCACCGGCTCTGAACCAGGAAAAGTGGTTCTTAAGTAGCACCAAAACGTTACTGGTCTAGACTTGCGTTGCTGGTACTAGACTCGCTTGCGTCAGGAGCTGTGGGCGGGGCTGTGGGAGGGGCTACTGTTTGCGCATTTGATAATGTACCTTAAGTATACTAATGTTTAATACACTTTTACTTTACCGCGATATGATACATTATCAGCACACATGATAGTAGGTAGCTACATGCTAAGGCTAATTTTTTTTTCTGTGTTAACGATAAAATAACGTTATGTACTTTATCGATTACAACCTCCGTTTATACAGATTACACGGAGCCGCACGTACACGTTTTATTCACCGCGTTTGGGTGTTAATGTAGGTTCACAAAGCCGTGAGCATTAACAGTAAAGCAACATCCGCCATTGTTGTCGTGTTTGTGTTTGCCGCTGCTGCGCTAACGTTGCCGGTACACGTGACACGTATATAGTGACGTCACACTCGACTCTGTGATGCTCTCTAGCCGGTGGAAAGGCAAACCGGTTCTTAGAAGGTTCGCCGGTGGAACCGACTTTGAACCAGCACCAGCGCTAGCTCTGAACCAGCACCCGGTTCTTTCTGGTGGAAAAGGGGCATTTGAGGAACCCTTAAAGGTTCTTCACCTTCAGCACCTACAGCAGATTCAAGTAGATTTCAGACTCCTACAAACCCCTCCTCTAGAAGAACCCCTAGAGAACCCGACTGATCTAACTGAGTAAAAGACCCAAGTATTTAACTGGTCAGAAATGGTTTATTTATTTATTTGTTTGTTTGTTTGTGTGTGTGTGTGTGTGTGTGTGTGTGTGTGTGTGTGTGTGTTTCGTTAATTTAAAAACTTCTTGGGAATTCCAGAAAGTTCTAGGTTCCTACCTACAACAAAATGTTTCCCTTAAAACAGAGCTCCAAGTAGAACCTCTTTTTGGAAGCTTATTTCTGAACCTTCAGTAAAACACTACTTAGAAATCGAGAACCCTTATTTATTCAAAGAACCCATGAAAAGAGAACAACAGTTTTAAAATAAACCCCGAAAGAACCCGTACAGTATTTCTAAGATGGTGTGGATTAACTTGGTGAGTGCGCGTTATAAATCCCAAATTATGGTTCAGTATCGTTCTTCTTTCCTCTCAGGAGTTACCTTTGGCTTCTAAACTTCTTAAGATTCCTCTAAGGGTTCCTAGCCTTTGAAAAGGGTTCTGTAGGAACTTTTTTTCCAGTGTTCTGCCCCAGGGACAATGTCTCCTTTCTGAGTTCTTCTATAGTCTTGTATTCTACAGCGAGTCCTTGATATTTTTATATTCCTTCCAGCTCCACTAGTGGTTCAGCTCGGACTTCTCCAGATACGTACTGTATAGGTTTCCTAGCACGGCGCTTTGTTTATCCTGCGTTCCGTTCCGTTCCTGTCCTCGACACGCATTAAAGACCCGACCTAAATATTTACTCGGTCGTGATGGATCCCGAAAATTAACTTGCGTTTAATGGTGACCTCTGTGTGGCTATGAACCGATGCTCTGGTCTCCGCTCCGTCCATTAGGAGGTTCATCAGTGCCATTAGCGCCAGCGCTATGCTAATGTGGTTAAATCTGCAGGTCCGGGGCAGAGGTGCTGCACACACAGCGCAGGACAGAAAGCCATTAATTATTGACGCTGGGAGTTTACTGGAAGCGCAGGTGCGGTGCAGGAAATAAGCGCTGACCCAATTACAATATACATACAACTTCCTTTGGGTAATTTCTGTAAAAAGCTATAATTGCTCCTTGCTCTATAATTTATGAACATTAGAGTCGGAGCCTGGCAAAATACCATCTACACCTATTATTCACCAGCTCTTCGCTCTCTCTCTCTCTCACACACACACACACACACACACACACACACACACACACACACACACACACACACACACACACACACACCGCTAGCCACTGAACAAACATCCAAGCAACATTTTTGCTAACCGCTATTTATATCTTTAAAAATAGCTCTTTGTTTGTTTTCAGCTGTGTGCAGGGAAACACGTGACATACTCCGGGATTCACTTTTGCTCTAGGTCTTTGCTGCAAATAGATTTTTATTCAGAGATATTTATAATTTCTGGATATCGATATAATACACACCTTCCACGCGTTTTCCATGTTTCATGGCAGAAACACGATTAGCGGCAGAGCAATACCGAGAGGGAGATGTTTGTTTCTAGCCACGTTTACAACGTTTAAATAAAGATCCGTTGATATAACTAGGTCATCGGTAGTGTTGTGAAACCGGGTGCCGTCCACCGCCGCTGAATGTCTTATGGATGGTTTTTCAAAAACAGTCATGAATTTTTTTTAACCGATTTAGAACTTTGTTGAGAAATAACACAAAAACGGATGTCGGAGAAATTCTTAAAGAGTAAAAGTGTTTGAGGGGGGGCACGGTGGCTTAGTAGTTAGCACGTTAGCATCACACCTCCAGGGTCGGGGGTTCGATTCCCGCCTTCGCCTTGTGTGTGTGGAGTTTGCATGTTCTCCCCGTGCCTCGGGGGTTTCCTCCGGGTACTCCGGTTTCCTCCCCCAGGTCCAAAGACATGCATGGTAGGTTGATTGGCATCTCTGGAAAATTGTCCGTAGTGTGTGTGTGTGTGAGTGAGTGAATGAGAGTTTGTGTGTGCCCTGTGATGGGTTGGCACTCCGTCCAGGGTGTATCCTGCCTCGATGCCCGATGACGCCTGAGACGCCTGCCACAGGCTCCCCGTGACCCGAGAAGTTCGGATAAGCGGTAGGAAATGTAGGAAACTGACACTGACGACTCCTTCCAAACAAGCTGTTTTCCTGTTTTTACAAAAATAAATAATAAATAAAAGAAGCATTCCATCGCTCCATGCTCTCATTGTTAGTCACAACGTGTCGTCTCTTCTCGTTTGCATACAATTGCAGTTTAACGTTGCCTCCTGCTTACCAGCTCTTATGTGAAATGGCTGCATGGTTAAGACTCACCGGAGGTTAACTGAGGTCAGCTCGGCCATATTGGCGAGAACGTGCGCTCACTGCTAATTAGAAGGTACAGAGGCGGCGTTTTGGCATAATGTAGAGCAGCGAGAATGAGAACGAGGACAAAGATGAGTTTTGGACGGAGTTCAACACGTGCACAGAGAGGTAAAATCTCCCGTGTTGACATGGCTAATTACCTCGCGTTAGCAGGAAGCAGGACCGATCGTATATCACACTCGCCTTCTCAGCTCTATTTAGCATCCTACTTCAGGGGAATTCTCTCTCTCTCTCTCTCTCTCTCTACGTCTCTCTCTCTATATATCTCTCGCCCTCGCTCTCTCTCGTGGATATTTGGGCGGGAATGTGGGTGGAATGCAGGGGAACTATATTAAAGTTAAATACTAATTTGTCTGCTTTCTAAATGAGCGAGAGCAGACGAAGAAAAAAAAGTGCGGCTAATATTCCGAGGGGCCTAATTAAAATTAGGCGTGATCTTGAGGAAGATGGAGGCACAGAGGTGATTTTTAGTCTCGGCTCAAGCGAGAAGACCTAATTAAGGAGAGTGATGGCCTTTACTTACAATCCGCCCGGGACGAGTGGGACGACAGCGTGGTGGTGCGTGTTTGTTCTTCTCGTACACACTGCGCAAACCAAGAGAACAGAAACCCGAGCGAGTCGCTTTCTCGATCGTTATCGGTTAATGATCATTTGGGCTTTTTTTTTTTTTTAATAAATAAACAAATAAATAAATAAAGGACCGAATTGATGCCGGAGACATAAAACGCTATCAGCTCAGACTAGAGCAATAACACTGAGATTGAATCAGACTTTTTATGAAACGTGTCCACGGCGCTTTTTCAACATATACAGTACACCGTTTTTTTAAATTATTTTTTTATGTATTGACCGCAGATATCGCTATCCACGATATTAGCTCGCGTTAGAAGCGATCGCATTTCGGTTCACGCTGTAAAAACAAAGCGGAGCACCTCGTAATGAAATGAAATCTCGGGATTGGACTCGATATGCGTTTTGCGAGATTCTCCGGATTGCTTCAGAGACCACTTTGAGTTGTTGCACAACATCAATAATTTAGCAAGACTGTAAATGGATCCAAACAAAAGATCCGAAATGAAACGAACTGCACTCATCTGCAGAGTAACTGGGCGAGAGAGAGAGAGAGAGAGAGAGAGAGAGAGAGAGAGAGAGAGAGAGAGAGAGAGAGGTTTCTGTTTATTAGCTATAAAAATCAATCATCGCCACAGCGTTCGGAGCGATATTAAAGAGCGACACCAATAAAACACAAGACGGAGCCACGGCTCTTCTCTCTGACCTCACATGGCAAATCCGTAATCGTTGTCTCTGCCCACGTGCTCGGAGAAGCGCGTTATTCATCAGCACAGATTTCCCCCTTCTCTTTCAGCACCGAGAGTCGTTCTTCATTACAAGACGAAGATTAAAAAAAAAAAACATAAGAACAAAATTTAAAGTTTGAATGTTGAGTAGATCGGTCGAATACCTTCTCTGTCGAGCTTTAATCCTAAAACAGGGGTGCCAAAATTTATGGTTAAGCCATACGGTAGCAGTTACGACTCGTGATGATCTATAGCTACGTTTCACGTTCTCTCAGCTGAAGCTGCGAGCAGACAAAGTGCTAATAGGATCCAGATGTAGAGACACTGAAGGGGAAAGGACATGTGACATCAGACTGCAGGATGTTTCCTTATATGGTCTGTTTACTTTTTGTCGCCATGCATATTTATTTATTTATTTATTTATTTATTTATTTATTTATTTATTTATTCATTTATTTATCTATCTATTTTTTATATCAGATTCTTTACATCATGTCTGTAAAACTCTATGTAATTTAGAGGACTATAATATACAGTGTGCTCTGGTTCTCACGAACTCTGGGTAAGTTTATATCTGCTGAAGACGAACTGTGGTTTAACTAATAATTATTAATTAGCGCACACATCAGACTTTAGCCTCATTATCTTCTAAATCGCCTTTGGCACTGAAACTGGAGGAAAATGAAAGCTAACAAATATGAATATTTTACTTTATAAATCCTGATACCAAACTCTCATTAAAGGGAAGGAGAAGGACGACGTGGGAGCTGACGAGCATCTGAAATCATGATGACGAGAAATAATAATAATAATAATAATAATAATAATAATAATAATAATAATAATATCATGGTTTGCACGTTCGCCTCACACCCCCAAGGACGGGGGTTCGATTCCCGCCTCCGCCTTGTGTGTGGAGTTTGCATGTTCTCCCCGTGCCTCGGGGGTTTCCTCCGGGTACTCCGGTTTCCTCCCCCGGTCCAAAGACATGCATGGTAGGTTGATTGGCATCTCTGGAAAATTGTCCGTAGTGTGTGTGTGTGTGAGTGAATGAGAGTGTGTGTGTGTCCTGTGATGGGTTGGCACTCCGTCCAGGGTGTATCCTGCCTCGATGCCCGATGACGCCTGAGATAGGCACAGGCTCCCCGTGACCCGAGACATTCAGATAAGCGGTAGAAGATGAATGAATGAATGAATGAATGAATGAATGATAATAATAATAATAATGATAATAATAATGATAATAATCATAATTATTATCATTATTATCATTATTATTATCATTATTATTATTATTAGTAGTAGTAGTATTATCATTATTATTATCATTATTATTATCATTATTATTATTATTATTATTATTATTATTATTATTATTATTATTATTATTATATTCTTTTTTTTTTACTTGACTGTGTGTTCTTTAGAGTTTGATGAATTTTTGCCTGACACCAGCCGGGGCCTAAAGGGTTAACAGTGTTATTTTAATACGAATAATGTCTATCACTAAAGCAGCAGTGAACTCCAAAGTTGTTGGGATGTAAGAGGCTTCATCCAGTGGGAAGTGTTTTTTTTTCCACGCCTTCAGCTCGAAAGCTTTAAGTGCTTTAATTTTTCTCCAGGGTTTTTTTTTTTTTTTCTTTCAGGACTTTCATCTTGTAAAAAGAGCATCAATTTAGGCCTCGTCTTCCTGCCAACACTGCCGTGTCACTCACATCCATCATGGCACTCGGGCTCGAGCTGTTTATTAATGCACAGCATTATGTACATGGGACACCCGTCCTTTTTTTCCTTTCCCTCCGATCGTCTAAGTTCATCTTACCTCTGACATTGAGGGAGGGACGTCATGGTGTTGTTTATGACACAGTGATAGGACTCGGCTTAATGTTAATTGATGGCGTTGTCTGGTACTCATCGGCTAAAAGCCGCCTATATTTATACGCCGAGGCTAATAGCGATTGCTTTCTGCCTCGTGTCCTTGGGATGAAATGCCGGGAAAGCAGCAGGAGCAGCAGGAGGAGGCTAGGAAGTATCATCTTAATGCCTAAAAGCCTCACTATATCTCAGCAGGAAGT
>NC_062518.1:1061522-1076522 GCF_022655615.1 Tachysurus fulvidraco
ACAAATGTTTTTATTTGATGTTTTTTTATATTTGTTATTTATTTTTATTTTTCTTTCTCTTTTTTCTTTTTTTCTTTTTTTCTTTCTCTTTTTTCTTTTTAATTCTTTTCATGTGACGGTGCATTACTTTAACCGGACGGTAAACCGGTACAGTACTAACACACACACACACACACACACACACACACACACACACACACACACAGTAACAGTGTTAAGAATGTTAAGTTCTGAAACTGCAGGTTCTGTCGAATGTAATTGTTATAATCAGTTCCATGTTTTTCTTTCATTCTTAATATAAATGCAGTTTAATAATCCTTTTGTTTAAATTTACATATTTAAATATTTACTGATAAATATTAATAAGTTATTTAAATTTCTTAATAAGTTGTGGACATTTCTGCTCTGTTTTCTCCAGTGGCTTTATTTCATCTAATCTTTAGGACGCCACGCAATAAATATAACAAACATAATTCATCTTGCACCTCACACACACACACACACACACACACACACACACACACACACACACACACACACACACACACACTTTAATTGACTTGGTGGGAGTGTGTATGCATGTGTGTGTGTGTGTGTGTGTGTGTGTGTGTGTGTGTTGGTGTCTTCTTTAAATGGCTATTAATTAGCATTAGCGAGCGCAGTCGGCTAACACCTTGCCTCTCTTAATCCACAGCGAGAGGATTTCCGTGAATCCATTAGTCACGGCGTGGGACTGGGAGTCAATTGCTTTATTCATGCGGCGTCACCGCTTTTGGAGAGTCTCGGCTTTGACGCCGTCGACAGCCAGACGAAAAAACAAAAGCATCAAAAGGATCGGGCTTCTTTGAAACATCAGACGCCGTTTGATTGATTTTCAGCACGTGTGGTTTCATCCCAGCTGTAATTGTCGGTCGCTAACCTCTCTCCGATTTTTTTTGTTTCTCGTTTGATGCCGTCATGTGATTTATTGTTTATTTATTGTTATTTTCTTTTCTTTTTTTTTGGGGGGGGGGGGGCTTTATTGGGTAAACCATTTATACCACACGCTTCCATGTTTCCAGTCGATATCACTGCGTGGCGATTAGGAGAAATGCTCGTATTGTTTGTGACCTATTTGGACGGGAATTAAGGAGCAGCCTCTCGGCTTTTGGCTGAGATCCCGACAGTAAAGCCCATTAAGAGGCGCAGCTAAAACTTCCCGACTGGCAGCGAGAGGAAGCTCGTCCCCGTGGTATTAAATTAGATTTGACTGTGCTGCGTTGGAGAAACATGTGTTTACACTCCATGAAGGAGCTGTCACTTTCTCGACGTGATGCTCGTCCCGCGGTGGGACGTATGCTGAGCCCACGGATGTCGAGACATAAATGGATGTTTTGGGGACAAACACGACATTATTTCTCGCCTTTACCTCCCACCTCGACGTATCAGAGCCAGCACTCGTTCTAATCCCGTCATTGTCTTTGACATTTCATAACGTTCTCTCGTGTTTCCTCCAGCCATCTTTACAGATTTACTGCGAAAGTTAAAGGCACGTTAAGGTAGATGTTCTGCTTTATATTAGACCCAGTAGAGTGTCGGCAGTGTGAACACACTCGCGTTCGAGCGACTAAACCTCTCAGGATACCGAACCCTTTTTGTTTAATTCCATTTTTGATTTCTTTTGAAATTAGAAGAATGAGAACTTCACATCATGCAGGAGGAGAATCATTCGTTCATTTCTGACGTGTTGTAATGTCTGAGGTTTGGGTTAAGGCTTTATAATGTAAGGGTGAACTTCTCTTTTGTTTCTAGACAGTTGAAGGTCCCGGTGTGACACTGTAGAAGGAACCGATGGCTTTATGATGTAAAGGAAGCAGGTCCGTGATGGTGTAGTGTATAAGTTATATATAATTATATATATAATGTATATAATGTATATATGGGGGGGCACGGTGGCTTAGTGGTTAGCATGTTCGCCTCACACCTCCAGGGTCGGGGGTTCGATTCCCACATCCGCCTTGTTTTTGTGGAGTTTGCATGTTCTCCCCGTGCCTCGGGGGTTTCCTCCGGGTACTCCGGTTTCCTCCCCCGGTCCAAAGACATGCATGGTAGGTTGATTGGCATCTCTGGAAAATTGTCCGTAGTGTGTGAATGTGTGTGTGAATGAGAGTGTGTGTGCCCTGTGATGGGTTGGCACTCCGTCCAGGGTGTATCCTGCCTCGATGCCCGATGACGCCTGAGACAGGCACAGGCTCCCCGTGACCCGAGAAGTTCGGATAAGCGGTAGAAGATGAATGAATGAATGAATGTATATATAGAGGTGTATTGTGTCTATAATAAAAAGAACATAAGGTTCAGTTATGATGCATTAGAGGAGTTTCGGTGATGATGTCATAATATAAAAAAGACGGCTTGTAGTTATAATGTAAGTTTTAGGGCGGGGTTTTTGTTGTCATGGGTAGAGAGGGGTTGTGGTTATGGTGTAGGGGTGGGGTTTTCTCACTTATTTGTTGTCATGAATAGTGTGAGAAATGTTGGTGTAAAACATTAATTCTAATGAAATTAAATAATATGAAATTAATATTAATGAAATTATCTTTCTTTTAAACATAACTGTTTCTGCTGTTAAGAGGCAGATGATCGCTAGCTAACGTGAACTCCTTACACGTGTCACAGATGATCGCTAGCTAACGTGAACTCCTTACACGTGTCACAGATGATCGCTAGCTAACGTGAACTCCTTACACGTGTCACAGATGATCGCTAGCTAACGTGAACTCCTTACACGTGTCACAGATGATCGCTAGCTAACGTGAACTCCTTACACGTGTCACAGATGATCGCTAGCTAACGTGAACTCCATAAACGTGTCACAGATGATCGCTAGCTAAAGTGAACTCCATACACGTGCCACAGATGATCGCTAGCTAACGTGAACTCCATACACGTGTCACAGATGATCGCTAGCTAACGAGAACTCCATACACGTGTCACAGATGATCGCTAGCTAACGTGAACTCCATACACGTGTCACAGATGATCGCTAGCTAAAGTGAACTCCATATACGTGCCACAGATGATCGCTAGCTAACGTGAACTCCATACACGTGTCACAGATGATCGCTAGCTAACGAGAACTCCATACACGTGTCACAGATGATCGCTAGCTAACGTGAACTCCATACACGTGTCACAGATGATCGCTAGCTAACGTGGACTCCATACACGTGTCACAGATGATCGCTAGCTAACGTGAACTCCATACACGTGTCACAGATGATCGCTAGCTAACGTGAACTCCTTACACGTGTCACAGATGATCGCTAGCTAACGTGAACTCCATAAACGTGTCACAGATGATCGCTAGCTAACGTGAACTCCTTACACGTGTCACAGATGATCGCTAGCTAACGTGAACTCCTTACACGTGTCACAGATGATCGCTAGCTAACGTGAACTCCATAAACGTGTCACAGATGATCGCTAGCTAACGTGAACTCCATACACGTGTCACAGATGATCGCTAGCTAACGTGAACTCCATACACGTGTCACAGATGATCGCTAGCTAACGTGAACTCCTTACACGTGTCACAGATGATCGCTAGCTAACGTGGACTCCATACTTTGTGCTCGATGAGCTACCAGGCTTCAGAGTTTACAAACGGGGGTCATTAAAGGGGGCCGTCGCTGCACTTAGCATCTGAAAAATAAAGACCTGTTTTCACTGAGGCTGCAGATTAATTCAGTGTTAACTCCCTCCTGGCCAGCAGGAGGCGCCACATCACTGAGCGCTCTTTATTATCAGTGTTTAAAAACAAACCACACAAAGTTAACAACCTGCTGATTGGTTCATCAGCGTTAATGAGA
The DNA here is from genome assembly GCF_022655615.1 of Tachysurus fulvidraco. NCBI lineage: Eukaryota > Metazoa > Chordata > Actinopteri > Siluriformes > Bagridae > Tachysurus > Tachysurus fulvidraco. The sequence continues at coordinate 1,065,371 of NC_062518.1, forward strand.
AGAGTGGAGATGTTACTGACACCTGAACGAGGCTGTTAGGAGACTCTGACCTGCACACTCCACCTGTACACCACCTCTACACGCCACCTGTACACTTCACCTGCACACTCCACCTGCACCTTCCACCTCTCCACCCTATCTCTACACTCCACCTGTATTCTCCACCTACACCCTCCACCTGTACACTCCACCTGCACCCTCCACCTCTACACTCTTTCTCTACACTCCACCTACACCCTCCACCTGTACACTCCACCTGTACACTCCACCTACACCCTCCACCTGTACACTCCACCTGCACCCTCCACCTGTACACTCTATCTCTACACTCCACCCCTACACTCCACCTGCACTCTCCACCTCTACACTCTTTCTCTACACTCCACCTACACCCTCCACCTGTACACTCCACCTGTACACTCCACCTGCACCCTCCACCTGTACACTCTATCTCTACACTCCACCTGCACCCTCCACCTGTACACTCCACCTGCACCTTCCACCTCTCCACTCTGTCTCTACACTCCACCTCTCCACCCTATCTCTACACTCCACCTGTACACTCCACCTGCACCCTCCACCTCTACACTTGACCTGTACACTCTACAATTTACAATTTACCTCTACACTGTATATGTAAACTCCACCTGCACACTCCACCTGCACACTCCACCTGTATACTCTACACTCCACCTGTAATGCCTCAAATATCACGTTCTCTATGTAGTCATGGGTTGGGACCAGTACCAGTACAGGTGTGGTCAGATCAGTGCCATGTCTGCCTTACTTCTGGAGTCTCATCACTTTATGCTGCTCCCTTCTGCTGAGACAGCTCCACATGGACAACCTGGAGACACACTGGACTTCTGTGGTTGGTGCCAATTGGAGACCATCGTAGTGTTTAAACTACAATCAATTCAGAAGAGTCATGACTTAAAATCACACACTATGGTGTCCCCTAGATGACGATGTGGTTCCTTTTTGAGTCTGTTTCCTCACAAGGTTTCCTCGCCACATTTGCCTCCGGGTTTCCATTCCGACCTAATCCAGATTCACTCGTATTGTGAAGAGAAGAAAGCTGCTCTTCTGACCTATTGACCTATTTATGACTGACACGAGGTCATCACCTTGGTCTGTCCATTTAACTTTCTCTATTGACAACCAGCTCTACAGGAGGTCATGTGATCTTTTGAGACAATGAGTATCATGCTCTTTCAGACCATCGCGCTCTTAAATGCTATCCCAGTTAATGAAAAACGGGTAGATAAGGTTAAGAAGTTAATGTTGCCTTGATGGAGACCGACTTCATCTGCATTACAGCACATCAAAGCTGAGCTGAACTCATTAACACTTGTTCCTGTTATGGATTTGCGCCTGTTTGCTCAGTTGTTGGGAGAAAAATACACTCCCCCGGGGGCCATTTAGTGTCCCAGAGGTCTCAGCATCGACTGAAAGACTGGGCCGATGTGTGTGTGTGTGTGTGTGTGTGTGTGTGTGTGTGTGTGTGTTGGCAGGCATTGCGAGGTTGAGGGGGCTGCTGGAGTGGATTTGGATGAAGAGACAGCTGTGGCAGGACGTGATGGAAAGAACGGTGAGAGGTGCAGTTTGCTGATATCACACACAGTGCCGTTGCCCCTCCGAATGGCGTAAGATCCTCACTCGGGACTCAGGATTTAGGATCAATAGGATTAAAGGGTTTGCACTAAAAGCTCATCTTATTTCTCCCACCAGCTTACGATGCACTTTCAGGCCAACTTCTGTGCCCGGATGATGGAGGGAGGGAGTCGGGAACCGGCGCTACACAGTCGCTACGTCCAGTTTAGAAAGATATTTACATTTAATTTTCGGGTATTTACGAAAGTCCAGATTCTAAAGCATGTAAGCAGTTCTTGTGGTAATTGATTTTTGCCATTAACCTGTAAAAAGCTTGAGAGACTTCTGCCTTCTGCCTTCAGGACCATGTCCACTTCAGGTTTAGTTTATACAATTCCAACATGATATATTATTTCATTTCTAAAAAAAATATCATTCTATTACCTGAACATATTTTTTCCCTAATATTATTAGCATTATAACATTTTAATTATTGATTATAGTACTGTATATATTAATGACCTGAATTGTTGTAATCTAATAAGAGACATTTTTTTATGTAACATGTGGAAGGAGTCTCCAGTGTCAGAGCTTTATAACCACCAGAGATAAAGCTGTACATGTTTTTGACATCTTCAGGACAGAGATGTCTGCAGTAACATAAGAAGCTGTGTTTATTTATTTATTTATTTATTTATTTATTTATTTATTATTCTGCTTCATACGGTAGTGTAGCTGCTATAATGTTATATAGCATTAAATGTAACTTGAAACAGATTTAAAAAAAAAAAAAGCTCTCATACTGAAATAAATTTGAGGTTCTATGAGGTTTTACAGCCTTGCGCATCGTCCTCACTGAAGATGAGAAGCTGTAAAAAGATACTGATTTATTTTATATATATATATATATATATATATATATATATATATATATATGTATATATGTATATGTATGTATGTATACAATATGTATATATTCTATAGAAACCTTGCATCAATTCTGTGATGAGAAGAGCAACAGACAAAAGCTTTCGGTTTATTAAACCCAGAGCCCTTAGTGTCATATACCGTGTCTGCTGCTGGGTGTCAGGTGATTGTTTCTTTCCTAAAGTATCGATCGATTACTCTTCTCCTGATCAATGGACCATTTCATCAGTCTGAGAGCGAGCGAGACGGAGCCGTCCGTAATAAAACGGAGCCCTCTTTAGTGAAGCCCACTGCTCCCTTGAGGGAGTCCATTACACTGGACATTTTCTCTCTACTTCTCTTTCTCTCTCTTTCTGCGAGTCCTCACGCATTTGTTAAGTCTCTTCCCTAAACATCAGGTTTTAGCCGTTCTCTATCCGACGGCAGTCGTTATTAATGGAGGGAAGCAGATCCGCAGGACAACAAACACAAAGGCATAGTTAAAATAATGGTCAAGGCGATTTACATGCATTAATCACTACGTTCACGCGGTCGTCGTGGCACCAGGCCTTAAAAACACATCGAAATGAAGATAAATATTTCACCCATAAAGCAATAGACGCTGGTATTTGCACCAGACCGATGCCTTCGGACCCTCGAAGCTCTGATGGTTTACAAATGTCTTTTTAATATATTTTGACATTTGTCTTTGTCAGAAATATTCCTCATGCTTTCTATTGAAAGCCACGAAGCTGGAATTCCATGAAGATCTAAACTTAGCTCTCCATCTTAAATTAATCATTTTAATGTAATTGTATTTAAACTTGCCTTCTTAACTCACTACAACACTAAACCAATGAGAACCCTGAGCTTGTTTCTTTACAACGAGACGGTTCCATCTGGGGTAACAGGAGACAATGACACCCGAAGTGTGTCGCTTATGTCCAGTTTATAACGTTGTTTTGTTTCGGTTGCCGTCACTGCAGAAATCCCCGCTTCACACAGATAGCATGTCGGACATGACGATAGGGATGTAAGTGCTGTGGTGACAATCTCAGGGTATTCCGCCATGACTTTAATCCAGAACACCGGCAGAGTTTCTAACTTTCTAACGACGTCTGTTTCCTGCTCATTGTTGCTAATTTGTGGGTTAAATTTGAGCAAACACAATATACACGTACACCAAGCACTGTTAAACATGACAAAGTACCGGTGAACAGAGAGAAGAGCGATACACACCTTCTCTCTCCACCAAAGCTACAACACCACTGCCGCTCGCAGCCGCTCGGCTCCAGACGTCACCTAAACCCGGCCAGATATCACGATATTTTGCGCATGCGCGGTATCGGTGCGGCTTTAGGTGACGTCTCTCAGCTCCCGGTTAACGTCTCGTCCATGGAAAGTCGCACAAACCCGAGAGAAATACACCACAGTAAATAAAATGGAAATCATTTAATGTTTCTTGGGCGGCCCGGTACCATTTGGTCCGTGGCCCGGGGGTTGGGGACCACTGCTCTACAGTGTGCTCAAATATTTCCTGTTAGCAAAAACTTAGACAGCATGATTACCAGCTCAGATCAGAAACTTTCAAAGCATGGACACATGGAGACACGAATAATTTGTGTGTTGCAGGAATCTGCGTTCTCTTTCAGATATATCCTGTTAGTGGAGAACATTTCCATCACGTCCATACAGGTGAAGAATCGTGCTGTTGTGGAAAGAATGACATCATCAGTTATCTGGGTCTCTAATATGGAGATCTGTGGTTAGAATTCATAACTCGGTGGGAATTCTGCTTCCGGAATCTGATCCGCATCCCATCCGGCTCACAAAGCGAGTTCTTTTTTTCCGTTATCCCAGTAATCTCGTGGCCTCCCAGTGGGTCCTGTTTCTCTTTCTTTCCCACAGAAAGCCGCTCTCAGCGAGCTGTTTGGAAACTCGTGGAGTCCCATAAGACATGATGGAGTCAGTCGGCTCGCCTTCAGAGAGAGATGAATTTTAAAGAAGGATGCACGGGGGAATCTAAGCAAAACAGAGCGTGCACATTGAAAAACATCAGCTAGGTGAGAAGAGGAGAGGAACTCTGAGAGAGAGAGAGAGAGAGAGAGAGAGAGAGAGAGAGAGAGAGAGAGAGAGAGGAGAACAAAAGGTAGAAAAATAGGAAAGCGAGGGAGAAATCTAGCGGTGAGACGAGACTCAAAGGGGGATTTGCGCATTATGATTCGGCGGCTGTGTGTGTTGCGCACTTCAAAGATCTTATTACAACAGCGTATTAGTATTCATGTGCCATTCAAAATGTAAGTCCGACACCTGCATGAGTAACAGGGCAGAATGGGCAATGAGCGAGGGAGCGAGAGAGATGGAGGGAGGGAGTGAAGGAGTGCATCACAAAGGCCAAATGATGTCTGGAAGAGCTGCTGTCTGTGGGCCTTTCATAAAACATTATGATTTTAATTACCAGCCCTGTCTTAGCGAGCTAAATTGTTTCCCGCTAATAAGGTACGATGGGCTCGGAGCAGGTCGTATTAAAGGTGGAGAGAAAAATATTGCTGTTGCACCAGAAGAAATAAAATGCTTCAGCTGTAGAATGTTCGGTCAGGCCGAACATGTGTGCTGCCGGGAACATGCTAAAGCTACAGCGCTCGCTCCAGCGTCGGCAGGCGTCAGACGACCAGAGCCGCGATGTGATGGTGATGTGTTCATCTCATTCAGATCCAGAAACCAGAAAATGTTCAATTTGATATTTCTAACCATCGGTAAACCGACATGGTGTAGCATGTGAGTCACCATACTTAGCCGTATGTCGCGTCACATGTACTGTAGCTAGCTGATATTTGTATAGCTACTTTTCTAGCTTGCGAATTGACAAGTCAGATGAGATAAAATTGTTTTTCGTGGGATTTAATTGTGCTCTTGTGTCTAACGAAGGCCTCAGATATGGTTCGTTATATCAGATTTATTTATTTATTTGTTTGTTTGTTTATTTATTTATTTATTTATTTATCCTAATAGATTTTTGTTTGTTTGTTTGTTCGTTGGCTTAGTGGTTAGCACGTTCGCCTCACACCTCCAGGGTCCGGGTTCGATTCCCACCTCCGCCTCGTGTGTGTGGAGTTTGCATGTTCTCCCCGTGCCTCGGGGGTTTCCTCCGGGTACTCCGGTTTCCTCCCGCAGTCCAAAGACATGCATGGTAGGTTGATTGGCATCTCTGGAAAATTGTCCTTAGTGTGTGATTGCGTGAGTGAATGAGAGTGTGTGTGTGCCCTGTGATGGGTTGGCACTCCGTCCAGGGTGTATCCTGCCTCGATGCCCGATGACGCCTGAGATAGGCACAGGCTCCCCTGTGTTCGGATAAAGCGGTAGGGAATGAGTGAGTGAGTGTTTGTTTGTTTGTTACAAAAAAAAAATTATACTAAAAACTATTATACTAAACGTGTTAAAAATGCTCAGGATTAATACTTATTTAAAGCTATTATTTATTCAGCTGAAAATGCTTCATAATTCTACTTTGTTAAAGTTACCAAACAAATAAATGTAAACTTGTCATAGAAAATAATCGTCTTTAAATCCTCGGATGTTTTCGAAAATGTATAAATACGTTTAAAATGTAAATATTAATACCCATGACTTCAGACAAGTCCGTTAACTTATTAACCGCCGACTCATTTGATGATGAATAAAGAGTTCAGGAGAAAAACTTTAACACGTTCGGTCGGTGTTTGCTGTGAAGTGTTAAATCTCTCAGTGAAAATCAGCTCAATAATTTGCTGAACGTCGTGTGAACGTCGTGTGAACGTCGTGTGAACGTCATGTGAACGTTGTGTGAACGTCGTGTGAACGTCGTGTGAACGTCGTGTGAACGTCGTGTGAATGTTACGTCGTGTGAACGTCATGTGAACGTTACGTCATGTGAACGTTACGTCATGTGAACGTCGTGTGAACGTCGTGTGAACGTCGTGTGAACGTTACGTCGTGTGAACGTCGTGTGAACGTCGTGTGAACGTTACGTCGTGTGAACGTTACGTCGTGTGAACGTTACGTCGTGTGAACGTTACGTCGTGTGAACGTTACGTCGTGTGAACGTCGTGTGAACGTTACGTCGTGTGAATGTTACGTCGTGTGAACTTTGTGTAAACGTCGTGTGAATGTCGTGTGAACGTCGTGTGAACGTTACGTCGTGTGAACGTCGTGTGAACGTCGTGTGAACGTCGTGTGAACGTCGTGTGAACGTTACGTCGTGTTAACGTCGTGTGAACGTTATGTGAACTGCTAGTGCTGAAGGGCAGGTACTAAATTTACTAAATCAAACCATTTTAGATGATTTACAGAGAAAATGTATTTCATGTGAAGAGATTTTCAGTTAAACTGTCGCTCTTTATTATTAATGTTCTACTGGATGAGTAATTACACTGAGGCGTGTTTTCACTTTCTGTTCAAATCTTTCGGGGTCTTTTTCACATTTACTTCTAATTTATACTCTGATGTAAGAACCTGTAAAATTGTGAAATCAGTTAAACTGTAAAATGTATGAAGTCACGAATCCTAAGTCAATGTGTACGAAGCTTCCTGGCCACATTTCCATTAACATTCCAGCTCGGAATCTGAAAAGTGTTTAATTATGAGCGCAGTTTGAATCGGTGATGGCTTCCGATTTACATATTCATGCATATTTATAGACGCTCGCATCGTGTATAAGAGTAAAGATGTAGAGACTTCAGCGTAGGTCGTCTTAACGTCGCTTCATCGCCGACTTCTTCCCCGACTCCATCCTAGACGAGGCTCCGAACGGTAGCGTTAATGTTCTCTAAACATTTGCTGAGTGTGTTTCATGCCAGTGGATCCACTTTGTTCTCTCTCACCTTGAGGAAAGAGTTTGTTCGGAGCTTTGAAGTGATCTGCTACGCCCCGCAAGCTGCTCGCGCTGCTTCATTAGCTTTATGTCGACTTTCGCGGTTAGTGTTGATATTGTTTCAGGCTGCCTACTTCTCTATTTCGCTCTGCGGAGGCCCCCGAGATCCAGCATCGTCCCCACTCACTAATGCGTACATGAGGCGTGCAGCGATGCTGTACGTGATTAAAATACAGGTGTGCTCTCTCTTCTCTCCCTCCGCTGCAGGTACGAGTGAATACACACAGGATTAACACCAGTGCATGGTGAAGGGAGCTAATCCTTTCATAATAATAATAATAATAATAATAATAATAATAATAATAATAATAATAATAATAATAATAATAATAATAATAACTAAGTTAAATTCCTCTACAGTTAGTAAAGGGCTGTGTGTGTGTGTGTGTGTGTGTGTGTGTGTGTGTGTGTGTGTGTGTGTGTGTGTGTGTGTGTGTTTTATACACAAAATAATTTATTAATAATAATAATAATAATAATAATAATAATAATAATAATAATAATAATAATAATAATAATAATAACTAAGTTAAATTCCTCTACAGTTAGTAAAGGGCTGTGTGTTTGTGTTTGTGTGTGTGTGTGTGTGTGTGTGTGTGTGTGTGTGTGTGTGTGTGTGTGTGTGTGTGTGTGTTTTATACACAAATTAGCTGTACTTCATGGAAATAGAAAGTCAATTAATGCCATCTGACCAATCAGGATCCAGAATTCAGGAGCACTCAAACTTGCGGGGTGTCTCGTCTCAGTGGTTAAGGTGTTTGGCTACTGATCATAAGGTTGTGAGTTTGAATCCCAGGTCCACCAAGCTGCCACTTCTGAGGAAACTGGAATTTATTCTGCTCCTCGCTTGAGGTAATATCTTAATAAATAATATTGTGATAGTCACATGTGAGACATGTGTCACATGTTGTAGATAAGCTCCGCCTCCTGAAACTCTGAATACAGACAGTGATTTATAATAATAATAATAATCTGATTCTGTTACATTGAGCTTGTCTCAGTTTAAATAGATCCTCGAAACCAGCACCACTACTTTTATTTATTTATTTATTTATTTATTTATTTATTTATTTATTTAGTTTGTTAGTTAGTTAGTTAGTTTTTTTAATCACATAAGTTAAATCATGAAGAGTAATCGAATCATGTACACAACACACAAATATAAAGGAATTGTGTTAAAACGAACCATATAAATAAGTGAATAAAGAAATGAGTTGTGTCGAGTGAATCGGTGAAAGCATCGCATTAAAATAAGTGGATCATTTAAATAAAAAAAAAAAGAATAAAAAACAGCGATCGTAGTAACGTGGACAGTTTAACACTACGACAAAGCTTCGTCTTTTACTTTAGTGCGACTGACTTAAATACCTGGTGCAGGAAATCGTTTGAACACTGATCATCTTCTCGTAGTTATTTATTTACTGTACATGATCAGCTTCTTTTGATTTCCTCCTGAGGATTAATAACGTATTCTTGGGGGCAAGTCGTGGCCTAATGGTTAGAGAGTCTGTCTCGTAGTCCAAAGGTTGTGGGTTCAAGTCTCGGGCCGGCCATGACTGAGGTGCGCTTGAGCAAGGCACCGAACCCCCCAACTGCTCTCCGGGTGCTGCAGCATAAATGGCTGCCCACTGCTGTGTGTGTGTGTGTTCACTGCTGTGTGTGTGTGTTCACTGCTGTGTGTGTGTTCACTGCTGTGTGTGTGTGTGTTCACTGCTGTGTGTGTGTGCACTTTGGATGGGTTAAATGCAGAGAACGAATTCTGAGTCTGGGTCACCGTACTTAGCCGTATGTCACTTCACTTTTATTCTAATTAAACACCTTTAAACACATCGCTGCTGATTCATGGGGAAGTTGTGGCCTAATGGTTAGAGACTCCTAACCCTAAGGTTGTGGGTTCGAGTCTCGGGCCGGCAATACCATGACTGAGGTGCCTTTGAGCAAGGCACCGAACCCCCCAACTGCTCCAGGTGTGTGTTCACGGTGTGTGTGTGTGTTCACAGTGTGTGTGTGTGTGTGTGTGTGTGTGTGTGTGCACTTTGGATGGGTTAAACGCAGAGAACGAATTGGGTCACCGTACTTAGCCGTATGTCACGTCACTTCGTCACGTCACTTTTAATAACCAGAGTGTTTTTGCTTTATAGTTATTTTATAGCTATTATTTATTTAATCCTCAGATGATCCTTAATTGCTCTCTGTTTTCATACATTATAAACCAGTTCTATTAAGAATCCTGAAGTCCGGCACATGACGACGTGTCCAGTATGAGCTCCTTAACATTTCCACCTAGCAAAAAAGCTAACAAACACGAACAGTGATTAGGGTCTCGTTAGAGATTTATTACTAGTGTTTGTGCAGCAGGTTAAAGTGAGTTAGCCAGATGTATCGAGATGTCGGCGCTCCCCTTAAGGCATGTTGATAATTGTGCTTTCGTCTAAACGCTCATTAATTAAATCCGACATCGTCCTTGAAGAGCTCGGTGAAAACTGTAGCAGACCGAATAACGGGTGTCTAAAGTGCACAGGAGGACAAATCACCTGCACATTAACTTAGCTTTGTTAACTCACGACGTATAGCAAATGTTTTAACGAGTGCACTATTAATTAGTGGCAGAGGAAGATCGATAGATGCCCTGAGTGTGTGTCAGTAACAAATGAACAGGCGTTCAGCTGAGGGACTGTGTGTGTGTGTGTGTGTGTGTGTGTGTGTGTGTGTGTGTGTGTGTGTGTGTGTGTGTGTGTGTGTGTGTGTGACTTTATCAAGCCCATATGTATAATAACCATAAATCTATAATGCATTCATAAGAGACTGCAGTTTAAAATGATGTTTATTCTATAAATAAGCTGTAAATTGAATGAGCTGCTTTGTTTCGGCATTGTCGCTATAATCCTTGATGAATCATTCATAATGCATTATTAGGATCATTAGAATGTGTAATGTAGCTGTAACAGTGTGTATAATTCCTTATAAATGAAATGTAACGCGTAAACATGGAAAGTGTATTCAGGAGAATGAATGAATCAAAATCCTTCCTCAAGGATTCCACACACACACACACACACACACACACACACACACACACACACACACACACACACACACACACACACACACACACACACAGAGAGACACTGGGATAAATTAACTCTCTATAATAACATGCAAGTAAATGAATCATTTGTAAATATAATATGTAAATAGATGAATTATGAAAAATGATGAATCGTGTGAGGAATCACGAAGAATAAATGAATCATGTGTAATAATCACAAATTAGTATAAGGAATCGTGTAAGGAATCATTTGTAAAATGATACGGAAATGAATCGATAAAGTAAAAATCATTTGTAAAAATAAAGTAACTGTGTAAAGATGACATATAGAAATGACTCAAATCCTGTTAAAAGAATCGTTTGAAAAAAGTGTAAATAAATGAATCATTTTGAAATTTGTGCTAAAATCAGTGAATTGTTTGAAAACAACAACAAAACAAAATATAAAAATAAACGAATCATGAAAAAAAAAAAAAGCACACGGAACGTGAAAATAAGTGAATCGTTTGCAAAAATGTGTGGAAATGATTCCCGTGTTCTGCATCTCAGGTGAATCGTTTAGAGATACGAGTGGTGTAGAAATTCACTACTTGTGAAAAGTGTGAAAAGCTCTAAGGCAAAGAGAACGTATCGTGTGTTTCATTTCTTTCTGTAAATCTGACGCTGCACCAGAGCGTGTTTCTGTAAAAGCGCCA
>NC_062518.1:1081522-1102196 GCF_022655615.1 Tachysurus fulvidraco
GGTCCGTGTGTGTTATTGGATTAGTCAGGACGCTGTCGGGTTATCGCTCCGTGTCTGCGTATCACTCGGCGTAGTCAGGACGCTGTCGGGCTTCTGTTTAAAGAGTATCCTGACTGTGTTTAGTTAAGACTGGCTCGAAGATAAAGCAAACAGAACGACTGAAGTCTTACTGATTGTGACTCGGCATATACAGCTACTATGATCAAATTCTAACATTTCAACGTAGCACAGACTTTAAGAAAAATGGAAAATTCTTAAAGCCCTGAGAGTCTTCTCTCTTCTGAGCCTTTATCTGCCTTCTATGACGGTGCTAGTCCTGATCAGCGATGACCGCTTAACCTTGTGGCTGTTGGTGGCATGATTGTAAATGTACTTTAGGATATCTTTAAACATTTAAGTGACGTGACGTACGGCTAAGTACGGTGACCCATACTCAGAATTCGTTTTCTGCATTTAACCCATCCAAAGTGCACACACACCGTGAACACACACATCATTGTACACACATACACACCGTGAACACACACGTCAGTGTACACACACACACACACACACACACACACACATACACACACCGTGAAAACACACATCATTGTACACACATACACACTGTGAACACACACATCAGTGTACACACACACACGCGGCACCCGGGGAGCAGTTGGAGGGTTCGGTGCCTTGCTCAGTCGTGGTATTGCCGGCCCGAGACTCGAACCCACAACCTTAGGCTTAGGAGTCAGACTCTCTGACCATTAGGCCACGACTTCCCCGTTTCCCCATTTCTGCATGTTTAAATACACCCTTATCGTTGATCTCGAAACCCCTTCGCTCCTCATTCCTCGATTCCTCAGAGAGCACATTGTGAGATCTGGTGTTTCCTTTGATCGTCTCTCAGATCAGACGCTGGAGGAAGAAGACTGAGGTATTAACCAAGCACCAATCTGAGTATTCGGCTTGGTATTGTTTTATTCCTGCCATTTGTAAGCACATTATTCTCTTTAAAATCGATCATGAAAAGTCCATTTTTACAGTTTTGAGAAGAAAAGGAGCTGTTTGGCATCAGGGTTTTACAGAGCCTCCTCGACCAGGAGCCGGCCCTGATAAATGTCCATAAAATCCAGCAATAAAACAGCCAGTCGCCTCCTGAGGGAGCAGTGTGTGTTCTCGCCATAAATAGAACCTGCTTGCGAACAGCACTCGGTCCATCCTGAAAGGAAAAGGATTTATGACTCAAGCTTTTCTTTAGTGACTGACAGCCGGTGACATTGTGTACCTGTCTATTATAACGAGTCGGCTTTGCCGCGCGCTCGAAGCAGAGACGGCGTTCAGACGCTCGACCTTCTGGATCGTGGATTTATTTCCACGCGTTCGGAATTTCGGACCTTTCTCCATACGCCAGAATAGATGACGTGCAATGATGAATATGTTTCTGTTGTCCAGAATAGTGGAAGTGGAGAGAGGAAGAGCTTGGCGTGAAGAAGGATCGGTAACAGCTGTCCAGGCGATATTAATAATCTCAGTCTCCTCACATTGGGCTGTAGAGAGAACAGAGTGCGCACTCCATAACCAGCTCAGCTCTCTGCTTCAGTCTCCACGTCGATCCCACACCCTGATCTCAAACGCAGAAGGATTTCAGCTGTGAGTCACTGCTCGCTCTATACGACGGAGAAGGAATTTCATAAAAGTCTGAGCAGAAAAAAACAAGCTGCAGAAAACCTGAATCTGAAACTGAGACGTCATCCAGAGAAGCAAAACTAGCCAGAACGTGGGCGTGGCAACCAGGACGGCTCTGATGGCTTCCTGTCACGTACTTCCTGTTTGCTAAATGCTTCTGCTTAGAGATTCTTCTCTCGGGTCTTCAAACCTCCAGGCCTTCAGTCTTGAATTTGCCCAAAAGCTTATTCAAAGATTTGCGAGTCAAATTAGACGTAATGAGCATTAAACAATAGCTAATAGCTAATAGCTAATAGCTAGCTATATGTAAACTAACAAGTCAATGCTGCTAATATGTGAACTAACTACTTTGCGAACAAAAGCTAACACGATAGACGATGGCTAACGTTAAAAATTAAACCATCTAGAAAGCCAAACCTACAACCAAAAACAAAGTAGATTGAACCGAACCCTTAAATCTGACTCGGTGATCAAAAGCCAGTAAAAGTTTCAGGTAAACTAGCATAAAAAATCTGATCAAATGCAACTTAGACTTTGTAAATAAAAGCTAATGATCTCGTGTCGTAGCTGCGTCACACTCATGAACCATACAGTAGAACACTGAACAAGGCGTAGTGTTTAGCCTCGAGTGTTCGTACAGGACAGGATTCGGGGAACACGCAGGCGTTTCGAGACGGAGCAGATGATGTAGGTCATAATGAGTCCTAAATTCCCGCTGTCTCAGTGTAACGCTCAATCAGCCGCTGCTCTCTGGAGCACGTCACTCCGTCCCACGCGCACTCCGTCCCTGCCTCAATTACACTATTCATTTACAATCAAAGATTAATGAACGAAGCAGATCTCAGTTCACTGAGATTAATTGCATCCCTCCTCCACTCCTCCACTCCTCCGTTCCTCCGTTCCTCCACTCCTTTTCGTCAACAAGAGCTCGGGAAAATGAATCGGCTTTCAGTGAGCCGAGCTCCGCTGAGAATCCGCTCTGAGAGGACGCGGACACCGAGTGTGTTATTGTGTCGCGTACACCTTCATTTTTCTCCTTTATGTGAAGAAGCAGTTCTTTTATTCCTCTGCTCTTTCCATCCATGACTGCAGCATAGCATAAAGGCCCGGCGGCTTGACACGATTTATGAAGTGATGATGATAATAATAATAATAATAATAATAATAATAATAATAATAATAATAATAATAATAATAATAATAATAATAATGGGGGACACAGTGACTTAGTGGTTAGCACGTTCGCCTCACACCTCCAAGGTTGGGGGTTCGATTCCCACCTCCGCCTTGTGTGTGTGGAATTTGCATGTTCTCCCCGTGCCTCGGGGGTTTCCTCCGGGTACTCCGGTTTCCTCCCCCGGTCCAAAGACATGCATGGTAGGTTGATTGGCATCTCTGGAAAATTGTCCGTAGTGTGTGTGCGTGTGTGTGTGTGTGTGTGTGTGTGTGTGTGTGTGTGTGTGTGTGTGTGTGTGAGTGAATGAGAGTGTGTGTGTGCCCTGTGATGGGTTGGCGCTCCGTCCAGGGTGTATCCTGCCTCGATGCCCGATGACGCCTGAGATAGGCACAGGCTACCCGTGACCCGAGGTAGTTCGGATAAGCGGTAGAAGATGAATGAATGAATGAATAATAATTGTATTATTATTATTATTATTATTATTATTATTATTATTATTATTATTATTATTATTCTTGTGATTCTCGCTTTACCTCTGACTGTTACAGAGCGACACCGACACCGGAGACTCCTTCCCTCTATAAACAATAACAGCTCCTGACCAATCAGAATCCAGCAGCGCCGTTGTGTCCAATCGATATTTCTGTAAATATGTTACAAGCTTTTTTTTTTCTTCCAGTCAGGGCTCAGGTGACATTCCTATGAATTTTCCAGAAAAACATGTCACAGATAGTTGATTTAGACAAGACGGCCTGAAGGGAATTTTATATTCGGCAGAATAACAACAAACAACAGGTTTTGGTGAGATGCTGAAGGCGTTTATTGTGTGTAGCTTGACACTGATTGACAACAACACGGTGCAACTGGGATTTTTAGCCTAAAACTATTGCTACGAGGTCCGAAGAATATTTCAGACTAGAAGTTAACTGCATGTTGGTTGATTTAGAAGTAAATCATCATTTAAACCTGATCACTGATAACTGATTAAACATTAAAATAAACAAACAAACAAACAAACATCGCATATTAAAGCTTGTTGTTGAATTTGTTCCTTCGTAGACGCCTTATCTCGGCTCAGAGGAAAAAACGTCCCTTTGGAGAAGTCCCTGTTCTGAGTCATTATACTCGTCTCCTTACAGGAACACCAGTGTAGGTGGAGCAATTAAATTTCTTGAACAAAACACTTTTAGCGTGCCCGAACAATCCCGCCGGACTTTCAGAGCTCTTCGGTTCCAGCTGTAGATGAGATGCTGTTTTTTTAACGTCTTTTCTAATAATCTTATTGGGTGTCGGCCACAGCGGCGGATTATTAATTAGCAGAGACGAATCCCGGCGGGATGAAGCGCGTCGAGGAGCTGAAATTCACCTCCGCTGTGCCAAATCCTGCTTCAGGCTGCAGCTGTGAGATCCACGCCGCGTCAGGAGCTCGGCTTGCGGGGTGACTCCTCGTTATCAAGGAGGAGACGCGGCGATCTGTCCATCAAGGGATGAATTCTAACATCACCTCCGGGTACGTAGGGTTATGTAACCGAAGAAGAAACACAACAATTCTGATCGGTTTAGGACGTGTCGATTGTCGGTTATCGTTTCTATAGTAACAGCTCATTCATAGGGACTTCACGGTGGACGCTCTACGTAAACACATTTAAGAAAAACGTGTGAAGGAAATGTTTACATAACCCTTACGGAAGGAGTCTCCGGGGTCAGAGGTAAAGACGGAACATTAACACTTTAATGATTTGCAGTTTCATGACAAGCTGAATTTTGTTTTTGTCTTTATTAAGTTCAGGAGAGTTAAAAAAGCAAGAACAAAGTGAGAATAGTGAGAATAAAAAACAGGTTTTATTCAAATTTAAAAACAAAAACAACTCATAATAATAATAATAATAATAATAATAATAATAATAATAATAATAATAATAATAATAATAAATATGTGTACTGTAAAAATATCTCCCTGTCTGTTTTCAGACTTTACACTGATTGTTCACGTCATGTTTCTAGAAGTCTTGGTTCATTACCTTTTATGGAGATTTGTGGGCGTCGCTACATGCAGATCGGCTGTGATGATCGTGAGCGCGCTCGGACCGGTGGAAAGATTCAGAGGAAATCATTTTTACTTTTGTTTGATTCAAAGAAAAAATTTACGAACATAAAACCTGGATACAGTACACGTCTTCTCACTGATTTATTTATTATTTCACTTTATAACTCAGAAGCCTCTGAAGGTCGACTCGACGTGTTTTATTTTCAACTGAACGATGACGTTCGTCTGAATTCGTCTGAACAAAGCGTCGAGGTCTTTGTTTCTCACCTCACTGTCATCCACACGGGGGGAAAATCGGCATCGGGATAAATATCAGAAACTCCGGTCTGTGTGTCCACTGATACGCTCACATTGTGCACTGTTTAGAAGTGTCTTTAGAAAACTCAAGGCTACACACACACACACACACACACACACACACACACACACACACACACAAAACAATTAGCTACATAATAGAACAGTGTGTAAAAATGTAGCCTTTGTAATTAGCTTTTCTAATTTAATCCTGCTTAATCAGAGGAAAGGCCGCGTCTCTGAATCACACTTTACTTTCATCTATTGTAAATTAATTGCCGCTAAAATGTGAGCAAGACGGTTTTGTCTGTCTTTAGTTAAATAAAAAAAAAGGTCGGTGGGTAATTCACTTTAAACTCGTGGCAATGTTTTGTGAAATTCAATTAAATCGCTGTGTTATCTCTACAATATCGTTATCTGCTGATGTCATTAGACCCTACGTTTAATTTAAAACATTTAAAGGCTAAATCTTTATAAAGTCACGAAACATTCATATGTTTAATAATAACCTATATAAGTAATAACATGATAATAACTGTATCATTACATAACTATTAGACCAAAACTAAACCAAGTGAACAATATTAACAACACATAAAACTTCCTCAGGGAAAGATGTCCAAAAGAAAGTTGTTAAAAATATCTGGATAATTTATTATTATTATTATTATTAGAATGAAAGTTTTAGTTTATATTCTAAACAAATTATGAATAATATAAAGTACAAAAGAATAAAAGGGGCCGAGTCGCGGGGGCAGCAGTCTAAGCAGGGAAGCCCAGACGTCCCTCTCCCCAGACACTTCCTCCAGCTCTTCCGGGGGAATACCGATGTGTTCCCAGGCCAGCCGAGAGACGTGGTCCCTTCAGCGTGTCCTAGGTCTTCCCCGCGGCCTCCTCCCGGTTGGACATGCCCGGAACACCTCCCCAGAAAGCGTCCAGGAGGCATCTGGCACAGATGCCCGAGCCACCTCAGCTGACTCCTCTCAATGTGGAGGAGCAGCGGTTCTACTCTGAGCTCCTCCCGAGTGACCGAGCTCCTCCCCCTATCTCTAAGGGAGCGCCCAGCCACCCTGCGGAGGAAACTCATTTCGGCCGCCTGTATCCGGGATCTCGTCCTTTCGGTCATGACCCAAAGCTCATGACCATAAAAAGAAGATGGATGGATAAAAAAAGAATAAAAAAGAATAAGAATAGAATAAAAAAACAAGAATAAAAAAAAAACTTGGATATTTGGAGATGTTCAAATAAGATGTCTGGTATAAATATTGACGAAATGTAGAAGCATTAAATGTTCTAGGATCATCCCACTGGAGGAACTCTTAGAGGAACCCTGCAGAACACTGGAGTGTTTCTGAAAATGTCCTATATGTTTTAAAAAAATACGATTTAATATTAAATCTAGAAATTCTTTTTTTTTTTTTTTTTTTTTTTTTTTTACTGTGAAATTACAAATTACATTAGTACCGCTACAGTGTTCTACTTACATCCCCTTAGGGTTCTTGGTTTGATTGTCTTTCTAGGCAACACTGAACATCTATGTAGAACCTTATAGCTGAATGTTTGTCTGTGACTCCTGGGAATGCAAGAAACCTTAACTGTGCATTAAACCTGTGAAGAACGTCTGAACATCCTGTTTTCTGAAGAACCCTTTCTCTTGAAGTGTCAAAAATAATATTTCTAAAAGAGCTTTAGGCTGCTGATGTCCTGGGTCTGTGTCTCACTGAACTGGGTGATGTTTTCGCTGATGGAGACGTCACAGCACTTTTGTCCTGCCACATGCCATAAATGTAAATGAAATGTATGCAGAGGTAAAGCTACAGTACCTGCTAGGCATTTCTGTTATGCAGGGTCATCAGCTGGAATGATCCCATCCATGATGTTTCACTTCTTTAATCCAGGAACATCTTTAGGTGGTGGAGCAGCGGCAGGGACGTCTCCCTGTCACCTCCTGCAGCTGCCCTAGGATCCGTCTCTTCCCCAAACCTTGTCTTTTCTGCGTAAGCAGAGACAAAAGCTCCACTGCTCTGCCTCCTCTGCCAGGTCTTATGCAGCTTGGAGCCTCTGACACAGAGAGTCTTAAGGAAAGGCTGTGTGGAGGTTCCGGTGAAGCCCCTGCAACCTACCTCCACTGGAAAGGCATAAGCTCTACACCCAGCTCGTGTGCATGCGGATGCAAGCTCTGAACACCTCCCTTTTCCTCTCAAATGCTCCCTCCATCCCGTCTTCCCATGGCACAGTTAGCTCGGCCATGATGACAGTCTTCGTGGAGGTGGACCAGAGTCGAAGAGATGTTTTGAGAAGCTGAAAGTCCTTGTGGGGGGATCCCTTAAAACATTAAAGTCTCCCAACTAGAAAACTTCTTATATTGAAATCATTTAATATATTTAGAACCCTTAAAACTCTTCCAAAAAAGTTGCAGCCCTGATTTAAAAACTACATCAACAAATGTACAAGTGCCCACTTACGCCAGTGCACGCTCATGTCATGCCCACTCACACCAGTGCCCGCTCATGTCAGTGCCTGCTCATGTCATGCCCACTCACGCCAGTGCACGCTCATGTCATGCCCACTCACGCCAGTTATCGCCTGCTCATGTCATGCCCACTCACACCAGTGCCCGCTCATGCCAGTGCCTGCTCATGTCATGCCCACTCATGCCAGTGCCCGGTGAATTGTCCAGTGACACCTTAAAGAACTCTTGGTATCAAGTACAGAGAAGCTAAAGGCTCGACTCCTGACAGGTTCTGGATATTAAGTATAAAATCAGGAGTTTGTTCAGAACACTTAATGTTAATACATGCACAGTTACAACAACAACAGATTAATCACAGGTTCCAGATATATTTATAATTTATAATGATATATTTCTACATGTATGTTTTTTTTCCTGATAGCAGAATAGAGCACGAGTTTGTTAAATGGAACTTTTAAAGACTCCTTAAGACGAGGAACCGTGAGAACACATAAGAGTTTTATTTATATATTAAGTCATTTATATGAGATTGTAGAAAAATATTAAAGAAATAATACATTTAAAAGAAATCTATGAATATTACAGTTTTAATAAAATCTGTTTTGCAGTAAAACTTTCGTCCCCTTATTACCTTCGAACGTTCGATGCTCTGCTTGATGTTGGACTCGTTTTCTATAAAGTTCCTCACAGGTACCGAACATGACCAAACAGTCGGCGAATGAACGTGGCCGTCGTTCTCGTGTCTCCACACGGCTGACGAAGACGGCGTCTTAATGAGCGCTATTAAAGGTAAGACACGCCATAATCACCTCACCTCCGTTATTTATCGCAACCATCAATGTCTACTTTTAGCGCCGAGTCTCAGAATAAATCCTCCCGAACGCTCATTAATGTCCGCTCGGCTTCCTTTCGGAGGACGGAAGGTCTCGGATCTTTTCCTGTCCTAATCATGCTGCGTTATTGATTTGGACAGGTGAAGTGGAGCTACAGCGCCCGCAGGACTGCTTCATTCTCACACCTGACACTTTACACCGCTCTGAAAATGAGATTTCAGAACAAAGCAAATGTGAATGTGAGGTTCTGCGCTCCTGAGAGGAGCTCATTTCAATTTGATTCACACGCCGTCATCGTCACCAAGCAAACACGAGCCTGGGGACCCAAAGTCTGAGAACAGCACGCAAAACTTTTCTAATATTTTGTAAAGAAAAATTTAAAAATAAATTCACTGCTTTTTTATATTTTCTATCCTGGAATATCGAGAAGCTTTAAGAGGATTTCAGA
Source organism: Tachysurus fulvidraco (assembly GCF_022655615.1). Taxonomy (NCBI): domain Eukaryota; kingdom Metazoa; phylum Chordata; class Actinopteri; order Siluriformes; family Bagridae; genus Tachysurus; species Tachysurus fulvidraco. The sequence goes on from NC_062518.1 coordinate 1,090,472, forward strand.
CCAGTAAGCTCAATGCTGTAAGGTTCTGCGGAGAAAACTACAATGTTTATTTTTAACTTTCCCAATGTGGGAATTTATTATTATGTCTTTTATAAATCTCTTGAGGATTTTGTGGAGGAATTCTGCTCACACCAGTGCCCGCTCATGTCATGCCCACTCACGCCAGTGCCCGCTCATGTCATGCCCACTCATGCCAGTGCCCGCTCACGCCAGTGCCTCCTCACACCAGTGCCTACTCATGCCAGTGCCCGTTCACGCCAGTGCCCACTCATGTCATGCCCACTCACGCAGTGCCCGCTTATGTCATGCCCACTCACGCCAGTGCCCACTCATGTCATGCCCACTCACGCAGTGCCCGCTCATGTCATGCCCACTCACGCCAGTGCCTACTTATGCCAGTGCCCGCTCACGCCAGTGCCCGCTCATGACATGTCCACTCACGCCAGTGCCCACTCACGCCAGTGCCCACTCACGCAGTGCCCGCTCATGTCATGCCCACTCACACCAGTGCCCGCTCATGTCATGCCCACTCACGCCAGTGCCTACTCACGCCAGTGCCCGCTCATGTCATGCCCGCTCACGCCAGAGCCCGCTCATGCCAGTGCGTGCTCATGTCATGCCCACTCACGCCAGTGCCTGCTCATGTCATGCCCACTCACGCCAGTGCCCACTCACGCCAGATGCAAGAGACTGGTGTCCAGTCTAGAGGATGCCCCACTGGTGTCAGTACGTGCTGCCGGTATTCTCCAGCCGAGGGTCTCCGAGCCTTGTGGCCTTCTACATTTCATGTTTCTGCTTTGGCCCTTTGTTGCCTTTGCCCTGCATATTGTTCATCAGCACAAGAATCTGATTCAATGATCGCTTCCACACAAAGATCTGCTCCTGAGTTTCCCGTCTGTCTCCATGTGACCATGGAGGTCGTTCTTGGCCCTCCGTCCCACCCCCAAGACTTCTTATGGGGGATTATTTAAGGGCGTCACGACCCGCCCTTAGGAAGGGGCCTTGTTTGTGTCTCACTTCCCTTGCCTTTGTGTTGTGAACGTAAGGGTTCTTGGCCTTTACTGGGTATCTAACAGGAAGCAGTCAGGCTGTAAGCTGCTAGACAGAAGTTTTAAGTGATGCCCAGAGCTTCATGAACCCAGTGGATCATAAGGTTCTGTGTAGAACACATGGAGATGTTAATAATCTTTAAAAAACTCTTGAGGAACTTTCCCGAGAATGTTTTCTGAACGTTAACACCTAGCTAACATTAGCATGCAGGAAACTAAAACCCTGATGATGACGATGATGATGATGATGATGATGATGATGATGATGATGATGATGATGATGATGATGATGATGATGATGGTCAGCTCTACATATCATTTATATAGTTATTATTTTACAGCTCAACAACTTCTTCTCAAAATGTCAACTGACACTCGGAACATTTCACTTCGGAGCGTTTCACTTCAGCAACATGGAAACTAATTAACTTTAACTGGCTACAACCTGGTTTTAAACAGCGCTAATATGCTAATGAGGGCAGTTAACCCGCATGTATGTGTGTGTGTGTGTGTGTGTGTGTGTGTGTGTGTGTGTGTGTGTGTGTGTGTGTGTGTGTGTGTGTAAAATCTGGGACGTATAGAGCTTTACTCATAAAGTCCTGGTGTTTTTATTTTATGTACTCGTGGATGGTTTTTGTCTTTATTGTCCATTAGCGACATTAGCGTTATAATGTTTTATTCCATCTCCCACTTCGGGAAAACGCTCCACCGGATCTTTAGGATTCAACCCACATTGTTTTCCCTCTTTTTACATAAAAAGTAGTGCTTTGTGGATGTCATTTGTTTCTTGTCCTTTACAATGTTCTTATTTTTAAAATATATCGTCTGTTCCTTTCTTTAATAACACAGTTGGCTCCGCCCCCCCCTTTTTTTAGAATGCTTCCTCCTCTTCCTTTTTTTTCATAATGTTTTTATTTAGCACATTCTTTCTCTTCTTTTTACTTCAGCTTGTCTTTACTTTCTTTCTTTACTTTCCCTTTAGGTTTCAATAAATGACAAAAATCTTCATGTTTTTTTTTGGCCCTGGTTCAAGGTTTTTTCATTTGTATGTTTGTTTGTTTGTTTGTTTTATTATCCAGTGTAATAATTATAATTTAAAAGTGTTCCTATTAAGGAAGTTTTCCCGCTTTACTGCAGAATTCCCAGAACATACTCCAGACCAGGATGAAGTGCTTATTAAAGATTAGTAAATAAATGAATGAATGAAAGGATTTATACAATAAAGACAGTCCTGTCACACTGGTGACTCTTCCTCCTCCTCCTCCTCCTCCTCCTCCTCCTCATCATCATCATCATCATCCTCAGCATTGTGCAGTTTGTCAGGTTTTCCTCCAGAGAATCTTTCTTTCTCTGTCATTGATTAATTTCTGCAATGAGACTTCGCTGGTGATCAAAATATCAGAAGGCGTCAGAAAAAGCCGTAGTAAGTGAAGAGGAAACGCTCTTTCCAGCCCAGACGTCCTCAATCGATCATCGCTTAGCGTTCTGTCAGGGTTATTAATCACACCTCCGGCACAGGGAGGAGCTCAGAGGAACCGCAGGAAGTCCCAGCTCCCTGAGTTAGTTAGTTTATTTATTTATTTATTTATTTATTTATTTATTTATTTATTTATTTTTGTTTGTTTGTTTGTTTGTTTGTTTGTTCATTAATTCATTCAAACACAGGTTCCAAAAAAGATCAATATATAGTTACCTAACAAATACATCTAAAATAATTCATTCATACATTCATAAAAATTAATAAAAAAAATAAATTAAAATATCCAATTAATATTCATTCATTCATTCATTCATTCATTCGTCTTCATTAAGCACTTCATCCTGATCAGGGATTCGGAATACTGAGGTTGAGACAGAAATTCATGCTGAAGTGAAATTATTTAAATTTTAATACATTAGATTTTTTTTAAAATTATGATAGAGATTTTGTTGTTTGTTTTTTTATGTTTTTGTATTTATTTATTTGATTTTATTATTATTATTATTATTATTATTATTATTATTATTATTATTATTATTATTATTATTATTATTATTATTGCAACAAAAAAAAAGAATTTATGAATATGCAAATACATGTCCCTCCCTACCAGTGTTTCATTCAGTGCCCTTATTTTGCATGCTGGGACCTGATTGGCTGCTGCAGTTCCTTCCTTTTGCTTTAGTTTACATGCAAACCAAAAAAATAAATAAACTAAAAAAACGATATAAAACATAATATTTAATGTAATCTGCATCTTTCTTATCATATTCATTTTTTTTCAAACTGACCTCCTTTTTGTACCTTTTTGCAAATTTTTCTTATAAATAAATAAATATAAGTTCACCATTAATTAAATAAACTACAGTCTGTTGAGTGCAAGATGCAAATCAGCAGCTGGGATGCGAACACTGAAAATATAAAGCATGTCAAAGTGAAAACTGTCATAAAGTCTTAAATAAAGTCTACTGTCAATGCAATAAACAAAGAAAAAGTGTTCTCTCTCTCTCTCTCTCTCTCTCTCTCTCTCTCTCTCTCTCTCCCTCTCTCCCCTTTCTCTCTCTCTCTCCCTCTCTCCCTCTCTCCCCCTTTCTCTCTATCTCTCTCTCTCTCTCTCTCTCTCTCTCTCTCTCTCTCTCTCTCTCCCCTTTCTCTCTCTCTCTCTCTCTCCCTCTCTCCCTCTCTCCCCCCCTCTCTCTCTCTCCTCTCTCTCTCTCACCTCTCTCCCTCTACATCTCCCCTTCTCACTCTCTCTCTCACTCTCTCTCTCTCTCTCCCTCTCTCCTCTTTCCATCGTTTCTCTCTCGTCTTCTCATCACTGCATCCTCGGATCTACTCTCGTCTCTCGTCTCTCTCGTCTTCCTCTGCTCTCTCGCCCCTTTCTCTCTTTCTCTCTCATCTCTCTCTCTCTCTCATCTTCGCTCTCTCTTCTGCGATCTTCTCTCATCCTCTCTGCCTCTAGCTCTCTCTCTCTCTCCTCTCCCTCTGCTCCTCCCTTTCTCTCTCTCTCTCTCTCTCTCTCCCTCTCTCTCCTCTACTCTCCCCCTTTCTCTCCCTTTCTCTCCCCCTTTCTCTCTCTCTCTCTCTTTCTCTCTCTCCCTCTCTCTCTCTCTCTCTCTCTCTCTCTCTCTCTCTCTCTCTCTCCCCCCCCCTCAGTGTAAAATAGAGCTAAATATGAGCGATGGAAGAGCATTACTGTGTTTAAATAATTAAACAAATTTCAAAAAGATGTTTAATAAAAAATCGACTTCCCCTTAAATTTAAAAATAAAAGTAAGACATTTAGAAGGGAAAAAGGAGGGAAAATCTTCATCACCTTCAGTGCAGAACTTCTGAAGCTGATGGCTGTAGAGACTTGACTGAAATGAGCATGTACATATTTTGTCTGTCCAATCACTGATCTGTGCTCTTTTAGCTCCGCCCACACGGCCAACAGATATGAAGACCAGGCAGTGAAGAAGTAAAGGTGGGCCACGTCTCAGATGGTTCTGTTCCCTCAGCTCCTGCAGGTGACAGGTGGATCAGCGCCTCTTTTCCTGCCTCTCCCTCGAGTCCCATGCCTGAGGTGGGAGTGTCGGATTAGTGCAGGTCGGATCCGAGTGCAGGTCGGGCGTGACGCGCGTGTGAACATCGGTGTGAGGTCCGTGTCTATGCAGCAGAGATGCCTCCTCTTCCTCCTTCTCTTCATCCTCCTTACATTACTCCTGTTTTATAATCATTTCTACTTTTATTTGCTTAAAGAGAAGAAAAAAGCACTTAGTGAGCTGTTTGTGCAAAACCACATCATTAATCATCATGTCAGCAGGATGGAGGAATTTCAGATGATGAAACAGTCACACTGAAAAGTGTAATTTGGTAAAAAAAATACAATTCTGCAGGCATCATTTACATGACAAATGTTTAGTTCGGATTCATGAATGACATCATTATTAGTAGCTGTAGTGATGTAGGACTAAAGGCTGGAGCGAGATTCAATATTATTACACTACATTATTGTTAGCTAACGTACTAGAAAGAAATGTTTCAATATGATATAAGTGAAGTATATTCTGTCTTTTCATCTACCTGTCTGTCTGTCTGTCTGTCTGTCTGTCTGTCTGTCTGTCTGCCTATTTGTCTGTCTGTCTGTCTGTCTGTCTGTCTGTCTATTCCTCTGTCTGTCTGTCTGTCTGTCTGTCTGCCTATTTGTCTGTCTGTCTGTCTGTCTGTCTGTCTGTCTGTCTGTCTGTCTGCCTATTTGTCTGTCTGTCTGTCTGTCTGTCTATTCCTCTGTCTGTCTGTCTGTCTGTCTGCCTATTTGTCTGTCTGTCTGTCTGTCTGTCTATTCCTCTGTCTGTCTGTCTGTCTGCCTATTTGTCTGTCTGTCTGTCTGTCTGTCTGTCTGTCTGTCTGTATGTCTATTTGTCTGTCTGTCTGTCTGTCTGCCTATTTGTCTGTCTGTCTGTCTGTCTGTCTGTCTGTCTGTCTATTCCTCTGTCTGTCCCTTAATCTAAATGTCTGACTATTACTCTGTCTACATGTCACACCTTCTGTAGATCTGTCTATTATTCTGTCTGTCTGTTTCTCTATCTGTCTCTCAGTCCACTTCTCCGTCTATTTCTCTTTCTCACTGACACTCCATCTATTGTCTGTCTGTTTCTCTCTCTACACCTGTCTGTATATCGGCCTGCCTTTCTGTCCGTCTGTCTGTCTGTCTGTCTGTCTGTCTGTTCCTCTGTCTGTCTGTCTGTTCCTCTCTCTGCCTGTCTGTCTGTCTGTCTTTTCACTTATCTGTCTGTTTTTTGACATTGACTATTTCTTCCTAAATATTTAAAAATATTTATTTTTCCTTTATTCCTTTCTGGCCCACCTCTTGTGTGTGTGTGTGTGTGTGTGTGTGTGTGTGTGTGTGTGTGTGTGTGTGTGTGTGTGTGTGTGTGTGTGTGTGTGTGTGTGTGTGTGTGTGTGTGTGTGTGTGTGTGTGTGTGTGTGCACATCCAACATTGTCCACTAGAGGGCACTAAACTAAAGACACTATTTAAGACCAGCTTATACTCTTTTTCTTCTTCTTCTTCTTCTTCTTCTTCTTCTTCTTCTTCTTCTTCTTCTTATTGTTATTATTATTATTATTATTATTATTATTATTATTATCTTAATATTTTATTAATAATCCTTCAGAGACGGCATGAAGACAATGAAGATTGGCTTACTGACTAGACAGACAGACAAACAGACAGACAGACAGACAGACAGACAGACAGATAGATAGATAGATAGATAGATAGATAGATAGATAGATAGATAGATAGATAGATAGATAGATAGATAGATAGATAGATAGATAGATAGATAGATATTCTCTGTGTGTGTCATGCTAAAGAAACCTTGAAATGGTCATCACTAACATTTTATTATACACTATCTGAGAACGATGATGATGATGATGATGATGATGATGATGATGACACTTTTTATATGTACAAATACGCTGATTAGCATATCATTTGCATATCAGCATATTTGCATATTCAGTGTGCTTGAAGTTGCTGTATTGGCATTAACACTGCACTGATATGTGAATGATGAGAAGTGATAGAATAAAAGATAATTAAAGCTTTTCACTAAATTGTAAACACAATAACATTCAGAACCTGAAAAAAAAGACTTTTATTTTTAATATTCCATTTAATTTGTGAGTTTTTAATGTCTGACACGTTGCACAGAAGTATGTAGATTTATTTATATATTGATTACGTTTATACTTTAGTATTCATTTTTCCAGAGTACAATGCACACACACACACACACACACACACACACACACACACACACACACACACACACACACACACACACACACACACACACACAGAGAGAGAGAGAGAGAGAGAGAGAGAGAGAGAGAGAGTCCCTAAAACTTGTATATCCCCTGATGCAAAAGCCTCTGTGAGCTTCAGAGCAAAAGCAGAAGAAAGAGAGAAAGCAGGATGGATGGATAGATAGATGGAGTAAAGCTCAGCCCACCTCACACACTCCTCCTTCTCCTCTTCCTCCTCCTCCTCCTCCTGCACACACACACGCACACATACACACACGCACACACAGCCAACACACGCACACACCGCTCGCTCACACACTCGCACGCTCAGCTCGCAGCAGCAGCCGGAGCTCTCGACACGTGCACAGACATAGCAGTCCGCACTCCTCCGTTATCCTGCTTCATTCTCTTTTCTCCCAAACACACACGCAGGGACACACACTCTCTCTATCTCTATCTCTCTCTCTCTCCCTTTCTCTTTCTCTGTCTCACTCTCTTTCTCTCTTTTCACACACACAGAAAGCGATGAGGCTTTATTTCTGAAGCAGCCCTCGACAGAGGAGACGTGGCAGCCCGATCGGGTAAGTGGCATTTAGCGTGAACAGGTGCATGTAGGATTGCAGCGTGTGTGTGTGTGTGTGTGTGTGTGTGTGTGTGTGTGTGTGTGTGTGTGTGTGTGTGTGTGTGTTCATGTTATATGTGATCGATTGATCAGATATGGAAACAGACAGACAGCTCGAGCATCAGGTCTCATGACAGATTCATCCATGATCTATCACCTGCCTTTAATTCCACTCATTCATCATCATCATCATCATCATCATCATCATCATAGTTTGATTTTAGTTACTTGTGTAAAAGTGAAGCTGTGTCGTGACCTTATGTGAGTCATCCATGTGAGAGAATTGAGAGTAAATAAATTCCTGAGTCCTGCCTAATTTTTGCTGCATAGGAGATTTGTTATTTTTTTTTCTTCTCCCCAGATGGGGAGCTGTCCATCCCTTATGGTGCTGAAATCAAATCCGTCTCTCTCTCTCTCTCTCTCTCTCTCTCTCTCTCTCTCTCTCTCTCTCTCTCTCTCTCTCTCCCCGTTCTTCTTGTTATTGCCGAATAACTCCATTTAAAAATAAACTTCATATGAATTTCATCCACTAAATAAAAATGTCTCCATCTCTTATGAAGATTTTTTTTTCTCATGGCAAAGTAAACTGGCGGATAATTACAACCATGATAACTTCATTGTACGCATTCAGATTCACAAAATATCTCAAAAGCTCTCTCTCTATCTCTCTCTCTCTCTCTCTCTCTCTCTCTCTCTCTCTCTCTCTCTCTCTTAAATCTCTAAGGAACCATTGCTGGGGTCTTACATGGGTTTCCATCCTCACTCCAGTCTTGATTTTTGCTCGGTGTTCTTGGACAATAAGCCGTCGCTTTGTTGAGACACGTCCAGTCTCCCTGCTCGCTCCATTCTGCATCAGGGTTAAAGTATGTGTTGTTATTTAATGGTCATTTTTTTAATACTTCTTCAGCCAGAGCTTTGTAGGCTGCAGATGATTTTCGATTATGCTGAATTTAAGTCTCCTACATCATATCGATCGCTGAGACGCTCGTGCCTTAATTAAAATATCACATTTTAGAGCACAGCCTAATAGAGTGTTTGACAGCTGAAGAGTCGGTGCGGCTGCTGGTTCAGATTCCTGCGGCCATTAATAAGCCGGGAAAGCAGGGAAAGCTTGTGAGAGATGTTTTATAGGAACGAGGGGACATTTATTACTGGGATAGTATTTAAAATCTTGACATGGACAAGGACATTTACAGAAGGACAACTTGTTACTAAGACAATAAAAGGACATTTGATGTTTTGTTCTTATGTATTGATAAAACACACACACACACACACACACACACACACACACACACACACACACACACACACACACACACACACAGAAGAAATACATATTTTTTTTAATTATGTCTAAACAGCTGTCTTTTAAATCTCTGAGCTGCTTCTCAAACATACACAGAACCTTGAGCTTTCACAGTTTAGAAGCTAATAATTATTTCCCATCTCCATTTCTCCATCCATCACAGGAGACCGACGCTTGATGGATTACGATTTTTTCTACAATCAAGGGGCAAACTGCAGCTTTTCTGTAACATCATGAACCCGAGCTTCAGGACAAAAGGACGGAAAGAGTAACGAGTCGGAAAAACTGGAGTAAGGAGAAGAAAGGAGAGATCTAGAAAAGCCGGACTGTGAAGATGCCGAAGCGGAGGGAGGAGATGCAGAGAGACGTCTGGACTCGGATCTTGCTGGCGTGGATTACGTGTGTGTGCTTCGGCTCCTCGGTGCCGTTTGTCCACCAGTCGCAAAGTTTAGAAACGAGGCCGAGTTCAGAAAGCGAGACTTCACATCCGGAAGGACGACGCGTCCTCCAACGGTCCAAAAGGGGATGGGTTTGGAATCAAATGTTCGTGCTGGAGGAATTCTCTGGACCCGATCCGATCCTCGTTGGCAGGGTGAGTGGTTTCGTTCTCGGCTGAATGTGGAGATTGTTTATCACGTACAGAAAAGAATTTGTTATTAAAAAACAAATAATTTAGGAATGTTTGTGCAGTTTGACTACTTGAGAATGAAGTGGGGACTGGTAATTCTCCAAAAATAGATTAGAGCCTAAAGTCTCAAGATGGTTTATTGACACTTTCACCATATGTGCTTTTGTGAGCAAACTCTAAAATTTGTATATTGTGTTGTTAGAAGATGGAGGAGGTTCAGGCAACAGATAAGTGATGTGGAATAGAAATTTGGCAAACTGTGAGGCAATTTGTTGGGATGTGGTGGTGTCTGGAAAATCGGGAGAAATCTCTGGGGCTCATTTTAAAAAGCTTTTATTTAGATCTTCACGTTTTTTTTGGTCCACATCAGTGAAGAATTGCAACGGATTTGGAAGTCCATCAAGGTGAAAGTTTTGAATCAGGGACACCATAAGGGGGCGCTGTGAATCATTTTGGAGTCCTGTAGCTGTACAGAATGTCCGTGTGTGTGTGTGTGTGTGTGTATGTGTGTGTGTGTGTGTGTGTGTGTGTGTGTGCGTGTTTGTGAGGGCTACAGCAGAGCACGTTGGAGTGCTGCAGGAGCTTTGTGTTCTTCTCCCTCACCTGTGGACACACGGTAGATGTGATGAAGGTGGATGGGGAAGAAATCTTGGGATAAATGATGTGGTTGTGATTGGAGTGTGCAGCAGTGATGAGGTTCCTGATTGGTGCTTTTTAGATGCCTTCAAAGTGCAGTGTTTGGTTCAAGATCGCGGAGAAAGTCAAACCGTAGACAAGAAAATCACTTTAAATCCTCAGCAGAACACAGAATTGTCTCTTCATCTTTTCTTTTTAAAGCAAAACAGTCATGACCTCTGAGTTTTTGTACTTTTTAAAAATTTCCTGATGTTTCTTTCCTTTTCAGTCCCTATTTTTTATTCTCCTCCTTCCCCATTTTTCTTCACTCGTTTTCCTCTTCCCTTTTTTCTTTTTTTCCTTTTCCCTCTAAACATTTCCTGTTTTTATTTCATTTTCCCTTTTTTTGCTCTATTTTTCTTGCTTCAATTTTTCTTCCTTTTCTTTATTTTTTCTATTATCTTCTTTCCTTTTCTCTTTTTTTCTTTTTTTTCTGTATTTTTTCCTCTCATTATTTTTTCTCTTCTTTTCACTTTTAATCACTCCTTTTATTTTCTTTCTCTACATTAGTTTTTAGATTTTCGCTGTAAATCTTAGTTTTAGCTTTAAAATTGATTAAAGGAAGAGGAATCTGAGAGGTTCCTCACTTGTCCCTCTGAAGGAACCTGGATCATTTTCTAACATGTTCTTTCCTTATTTTATTATGTATTTGAAACTCGACCTTCTACAGGACTCGAGTAACAACCCTAATCCTATAAGCTTAATACGATGCTGTAGAGAGCTCTGGTCCAAACCCAGACCCCGACATCCTCTAACCCAAACTCAGCACTCTTCCTGCACCGATGCACTCGCTACAGCTTATTCATCATCAACAAGAATTCTACAATTCTACTACGATTAAATCTACGAACACGAGGCAGTATTAGTGTTGCGTTATCCATCAGGCCAAGTTAGATGGTGACATACTGCGTTTTGCCAGTGGATCGTTAGCTTAGTGCACTTCGGGGCCGTAGTGCTGATTGAGTTTCGTCCTCAACCTCAGCGATGTGGAAAACGCTCTCCGAGCCGAGGTTTGGCAGCAGATCAGCTAATTACTCTCCTCTCTCTCTCTCTCTCTCTCTCTCCTCTCCCTCTCTCTCTCTTTAATGCCACACAAGCATGTGAAGTAAATACAAGCTTTGCGCTTACGCTTTTTCCCCTCACATCAGAGGGACACAATAAAAACGTCCTAACGGCGGCGTATCAATTTTTCATGAGCAGCAATTAAAAGGCCTTTCTGAATGGATCGTTGCTTCTTTTGATCAGAAGAAATAAATAAACAAATGCAATAAGCACGCTCGATCTCCGAGGTGAATTAAGCAGATGCTTTTCCGGCTAATTCTGCTGTCCTAATGTGAGTCTCGCTGCGTGAGTGTGATGGAAAAGACCACAGAAGCTCAATACGTGATGAATATTTCTTTGTCTGACTCTGTTAATGTCGTGACGGTTTTTGTGGCCAGAAAATGAGGAGGGATAATTGAGCGATTTGGATTTTTGGTGCGCTGCAGTGGATATCGAGTGCCGTTTTATATCACTGAGGTTATTTATTTATTTATTTATTTATTTGTATTTCTTCTGGGCAAGGTTAAGTGCTGGTGAAGGAGCTTTCTAGCAGAGAGCAGATAAGTGGACACATCGCACTGAGATAGGAAGTCGTGACATGGCAGAGGAGATTGAAAGCCTTTCT
>NC_062518.1:1102696-1117696 GCF_022655615.1 Tachysurus fulvidraco
CCTAAAACTTGTATATCCCCTGATGCCAAAGCCTCTGTGAGCTTCAGAGCAAAGCAGAAGAAAGAGAGAAAGCAGGATGATGGATAGATAGATGGGAGTAAAGCTCAGCCACCCTCACACACTCCTCCTTCTCCTCTTCCTCCTCCTCCTCCTCCTGCACACACCACGCACACATACACACACGCACACACAGCCACACACCGCACACACCGCTCTCTCACCACCTCGCACGCTCAGCTCGCAGCGCAGCCGGAGCTCTCGCACGTGCACACATAGCAGTCCGCACTCCTCCGTTATCCTGCTTCATTCTCTTTTCTCCAAACACACACGCAGGGACACACACTCTCTCTATCTCTATATCTCTCTCTCTCCCTTTCTCTTTCTCTGTCCTCACTCTCTTTCTCTCTTTTCACACACACAGACACGCGATGAGGCTTTATTTCTGAAGCAGCCCTCGACAGAGGAGACGTGCAGCCCGATCGGGTAAGTGGCATTTAGCGTGAACAGGTGCATGTAGGATTGCAGCGTGTGTGTGTGTGTGTGTGTGTGTGGTGTGTGTGTGTGTGTGTGTGTGTGTGTGTGTGTGTGTGTGTTCATGTTATATGTGATCGATTGATCAGATATGGAAACCAGACAGACAGCTCGAGCATCAGGTCTCATGACAGATTCATCCATGATCTATCACCTGCCTTTAATTCCACTCATTCATCATCCATCATCATCATCATCATCATCATCATCATCATAGTTTGATTTTAGTTACTGTGTAAAGTGAAGCTGTGTCGTGACCTTATGTGAGTCATCCATGTGAGAGAATTGAGAGTAATAATTCCTGAGTCCTGCCTAATTTTTGCTGCATAGGAGTTTGTTTATCTTCTCCCAGATGGGGAGCTGTCCATCCCTTATGGTGCTGAAATCAAATCCGTCTCTCTCTCTCTCTCTCTCTCTCTCTCTCTCTCTCTCTCTCTCTCTCTCTCTCTCTCCCCGTTCTTCTTGTTATTGCCGAATAACTCCATTTAAAAATAAACTTCATATGAATTTCATCCACTTTTTTTTTTTTAAATAAAAATTTCCTCCATCTCTTATGAAGATTTTTTTTTCTCATGGCAAGTAAACTGCCGGATAATTACAACCATGATAACTTCATGTACGCATTCAGATTCACAAAATATCTCAAAAGCTCTCTCTCTCTCTCTCTCTCTCTCTCTCTCTCTCTCTCTCTCTCTCTCTCTCTCTCTCTCTTAAAAAAAAAAAAAAATCTCTAAGGAACCATTGCTGGGGTCTTACATGGGTTTCCATCCTCACTCCAGTCTTGATTTTTGCTCGGTGTTCTTGGACAATAAGCCGTCGCTTTGTTGAGACACGTCCAGTCTCCCTGCTCGCTCCATTCTGCATCAGGGTTCAAGTATGTGTTGTTATTTAATGGTCATTTTTTTAATACTTCTTCAGCCAGAGCTTTGTAGGCTGCAGATGATTTTCGATTATGCTGAATTTAAGTCTCCTACATCATATCGATCGCTGAGACGCTCGTGCCTTAATTAAAATATCACATTTTAGAGCACAGCCTAATAGAGTGTTTGACAGCTGAAGAGTCGGTGCGGCTGCTGGTTCAGATTCCTGCGGCCATTAATAAGCCGGGAAAGCAGGGAAAGCTTGTGAGAGATGTTTTATAGGAACGAGGGGACATTTATTACTGGGATAGTATTTAAAATCTTGACATGGACAAGGACATTTACAGAAGGACAACTTGTTACTAAGACAATAAAAGGACATTTGATGTTTTGTTCTTATGTATTGATAAAACACACACACACACACACACACACACACACACACACACACACACACACACACACACACACACACACAGAAGAAATACATATTTTTTTTAATTATGTCTAAACAGCTGTCTTTTAAATCTCTGAGCTGCTTCTCAAACATACACAGAACCTTGAGCTTTCACAGTTTAGAAGCTAATAATTATTTCCCATCTCCATTTCTCCATCCATCACAGGAGACCGACGCTTGATGGATTACGATTTTTTCTACAATCAAGGGGCAAACTGCAGCTTTTCTGTAACATCATGAACCCGAGCTTCAGGACAAAAGGACGGAAAGAGTAACGAGTCGGAAAAACTGGAGTAAGGAGAAGAAAGGAGAGATCTAGAAAAGCCGGACTGTGAAGATGCCGAAGCGGAGGGAGGAGATGCAGAGAGACGTCTGGACTCGGATCTTGCTGGCGTGGATTACGTGTGTGTGCTTCGGCTCCTCGGTGCCGTTTGTCCACCAGTCGCAAAGTTTAGAAACGAGGCCGAGTTCAGAAAGCGAGACTTCACATCCGGAAGGACGACGCGTCCTCCAACGGTCCAAAAGGGGATGGGTTTGGAATCAAATGTTCGTGCTGGAGGAATTCTCTGGACCCGATCCGATCCTCGTTGGCAGGGTGAGTGGTTTCGTTCTCGGCTGAATGTGGAGATTGTTTATCACGTACAGAAAAAAAAAAAAAAAAAAAAAAAAAAAAAAAAAGAATTTTTTATTTAAAAAACAAATAATTTTAGGAATGTTTGTGCAGTTTGACTACTTGAGAATGAAGTGGGGAAAAAAAAAAACTGGTAATTCTCCAAAAATAGATTAGAGCTTAAAGTCTCAAGATGGTTTATTGACACTTTCACCATATGTGCTTTTGTGAGCAAACTCTAAAATTTGTATATTGTGTTGTTAGAAGATGGAGGAGGTTCAGGCAAAGATAAAGTGATGTGGAATAGAAATTTGGCAAACTGTGAGGCAATTTGTTGGGATGTGGTGGTGTCTGGAAAATCAGGAGAATCTCTGGGGCTCATTTTAAAAGCTTTTATTTAGATCTTCACGTTTTTTTTGGTCCACATCAGTGAAGAATTGCAACGGATTTGGAAGTCCATCAAGGTGAAAGTTTTGAATCAGGGACACCATAAGGGGGCGCTGTGAATCATTTTGGAGTCCTGTAGCTGTACAGAATGTCCGTGTGTGTGTGTGTGTGTGTATGTGTGTGTGTGTGTGTGTGTGTGTGTGTGTGTGTGCGTGTTTGTGAGGGCTACAGCAGAGCACGTTGGAGTGCTGCAGGAGCTTTGTGTTCTTCTCCCTCACCTGTGGACACACGGTAGATGTGATGAAGGTGGATGGGGAAGAAATCTTGGGATAAATGATGTGGTTGTGATTGGAGTGTGCAGCAGTGATGAGGTTCCTGATTGGTGCTTTTTAGATGCCTTCAAAGTGCAGTGTTTGGTTCAAGATCGCGGAGAAAGTCAAACCGTAGACAAGAAAATCACTTTAAATCCTCAGCAGAACACAGAATTGTCTCTTCATCTTTTCTTTTTAAAGCAAAACAGTCATGACCTCTGAGTTTTTGTACTTTTTAAAAATTTCCTGATGTTTCTTTCCTTTTCAGTCCCTATTTTTTATTCTCCTCCTTCCCCATTTTTCTTCACTCGTTTTCCTCTTCCCTTTTTTCTTTTTTTCCTTTTCCCTCTTAAACATTTCCTGTTTTTATTTCATTTTCCCTTTTTTTGCTCTATTTTTTCTTGCTTTCAATTTTTCTTCCTTTTTCTTTTATTTTTTCTATTATCTTCTTTCCTTTTTCTTCTTTTTTCTTTTTTTTCTTATTTTTTCCTCTCATTATTTTTTCTCTTCTTTTCACTTTTAATCACTCCTTTTATTTTCTTTCTCTACATTAGTTTTTAGATTTTCGCTGTAAATCTTAGTTTTTTTTTTTTTTTTTTTTTGTTTAGCTTTAAAATTGATTAAAGGAAGAGGAATCTGAGAGGTTCCTCACTTGTCCCTCTGAAGGAACCTGGATCATTTTCTAACATGTTCTTTCCTTATTTTATTATGTATTTGAAACTCGACCTTCTACAGGACTCGAGTAACAACCCTAATCCTATAAGCTTAATACGAATGCTGTAGAGAGCTCTGGTCCAAACCCAGACCCCGACATCCTCTAACCCAAACTCAGCACTCTTCCAGCACCGATGCACTCGCTACAGCTTTATTCATCATCAACAAGAATTCTACAATTCTACTACGATTAAATCTACGAACACGAGGCAGTATTAGTGTTGCGTTATCCATCAGGCCAAGTTTAGATGGTGACATACTGCGTTTTGCCAGTGGATCGTTTAGCTTAGTGCACTTCGGGGCCGTAGTGCTGATTGAGGTTTCGTCCTCAACCTCAGCGATGTGGAAAACGCTCTCCGAGCCGAGGTTTGGCAGCAGATCAGCTAATTACTCTCTCTCTCTCTCTCTCTCTCTCTCTCTCCCTCTCTCTCTCTTTAATGCCACACAAGCATGTGAAGTAAATACAAGCTTTGCGCTTACGCTTTTTCCCCTCACATCAGAGGGACACAATAAAACGTCCTAAGGCGGCGTATCAATTTTTCACGAGCAGCAATTAAAAGGCCTTTCTGAATGGATCGTTGCTTCTTTTGATCAGAAGAAATAAATAAACAAATGCAATAAGCACGCTCGATCTCCGAGGTGAATTAAGCAGATGCTTTTCCGGCTAATTCTGCTGTCCTAATGTGAGTCTCACTGCGTGAGTGTGATGGAAAAGACCACAGAAGCTCAATACGTGATGAATATTTCTTTGTCTGACTCTGTTAATGTCGTGACGGTTTTGTGCCAGAAAATGAGGAGGGATAATTGAGCGATTTGGATTTTTGGTGCGCTGCAGTGGATATCGAGTGCCGTTTTATATCACTGAGGTTATTTATTTATTTATTTATTTATTTTGTATTTCTTCTGGGCAAGGTTAAGTGCTGGTGAAGGAGCTTTCTAGCAGAGAGCAGATAAGTGACACATCGCACTGAGATAGGAAGTCGTGACATGGCAGAGGAGATTGAAAGCCTTTCTACTCCTCCATGATCTCTCTCTCTCTCTCTCTCTCTCTCTCTCTCTCTCTCTCTCCTAATATCTCCTTTCTCCCTTTATCACGTTAGATTTGCACTCAGAATTGCCTCATACTCTCTTTCTCCCTAATTTAAAAAATGAATCAAGTATTTTGCATGTGTATGTGTGTTTGTACTGTAAGTGTGTGTTTGTGTGTTTGTAAGTGTGTGTGTGTAAGTGTGTGTGTATGTGTGTGTGTGTAAGTGTGTGTAAGTGTGTGTGTAAGTGTGTGCATGTGTGTGTGTGTAAGTGTGTGGATGGTCTTCTAGTTTGTCCTTGTGATCATCATAATAGAAAATGATTTTAACCTTGTAGAGATACGACACTGGACCATGTGATGAGAAGATGAGATGAAGAGAATTTTTAATTTTTACATTTAAACTCTGATTATAAAGATGAGATACTGAGGTACTGAGGTTTATGTGTTTATATGGTTAACGTATGTTTATTAAGTTAACGTATGTTTATTAAGTTAACGTATGTTTATTAAGTTAACGTTTGTTTATTAAGTTAATGTATGTTTATTAGGTTAACATGTTTATTAAGTTAACGTAAGTTTATTAAGTTAACGTAAGTTTATTAGGTTAACGTATGTATCACTGACATTAATTTGGAATCTGGTGGTTAGATTTGGTGTCATTGGGGTTAGATTTGGTGTCATTGGGGTTAGAATTGGTGTCATTGGGGTTAGATTTGTGTCATTTGGGTTAGATTTGTGTCATTGAGGTTAGATTTGTGTCATTGAGGTTAGATTTGTGTCATTGGGGTTAGATTTGTGTCATTGGGGTTAGATTTGTGTCATTGGGGTTAGATTTGTGTCATTGGGGTTAGATTTGGTGTCATTGGGGTTAGATTCGGTGTCATTGGGGTTAGATTTGTGTCATTGGGGTTAGAATTGGTGTCATTGGGGTTAGAATTGGTGTCATTGGGGTTAGATTTGGTGTCATTGGGGTTAGATTTGTGTCATTGGGGTTAGAATTGTGTCATTGGGGTTTGATTTGTGTCATTGGGGTTAGATTTGTGTCATTGGGGTTAGATTTGTGTCATTGGGGTTAGATTTGGTGTCATTGGGGTTAGATTTGGTGTCATTGGGGTTAGATTTGTGTCATTGGGGTTAGATTTGGTGTCATTGGGGTTAGATTTGTGTCATTGGGGTTAGATTTGATGTCATTGGGGTTAGATTTGTGTCATTGAGGTTAGAATTGATGTCTAAACTCAGAGTAAAGTTTACTGAAGTTAATATTAACACTAATCAGATAAAGGTTATGATTTCTGTAACTAAAGTTAAAGTCTTGCTGTGGTTATGATCAGTTTTTCAGCATTAAAATTAATGTTAAGGTCGGATCAGGATGAGGATGAGGATGAGGATGAAGATGAGGTTAATTTTAGAATGTAATAAACACACAGCACTTTTACAGTCAAATAAAACCCAGTGTTAATACTCTATAAAAATAGGAGCACAAGCCTGTGTGTGTTTCAAATAACTCTTATGAATCAGCATCTTCTTTTATTTATTTATTTATTTATTTATTTATTTATTTATTTATTTATTTATTTATTTTCCCACTCCTCCTGGCTGCGTGTTGATTATGGAAGATCCTCTGGCCGAGATTATGCTCGCTCTGTCCTTTAGCTCTGCTGATGTTTAATTATGCACAGAGCTGCTGTTCTGTCATTGTGTGTGTGTGTGTGTGTGTGTGTGTGTGTGTGTGTGTGTGAGAGAGAGAGCTTCCCTTCAGCACCAACTGGCTGTCAGAGAGAACAGTTAGTATAAATGTGGAATCAGGGATGGCAACGACAAAAAGAGAGAAAGACACAGAAAGGCAGAATGACGGCTGAAGGATAAATAGGGGAGTGGAAAAGGGGAAAAATAGAAAAATGAAAAACGACAAGAAGAAACAGAATAGTAGACAGAGGGGTGTGGTGGAGTGGGGTGGTGTCGGGTGGGGGTTCGGCAGAGAGACAAAAAAGGGAGGGGAGATATAGAGATACCATTCTGTCTTCTCCTTCTCAGCTGGAATCAATGAAAGTGCAACTCAGCATGTGTGTGTGTGTGTGTGTGTGTGTGTGTGTGTGTGTGTGTGTGTGTGTGTGTGTGTGTGTGTGTGAAAGACAGACGGGTCGAACACACAATGTTCACACTATAGCACCAAATACATAAATAAAAAATTCCTTCACACAGGAAATCACTGCAGCAGATATTAATATTCATTTTAATTTAGAACAGTGATGATGCAATGATGTCATGAATATTAATTAGGGTCACATGATCCATCCTTTCTCTCTCTCTCTCTCTCTCTCTCTCTCTCTCTCTCTCTCTCTCTCTCTCTGATCTGATCATTATGTACAATATGAAGTTGATTTGAAGTTCCATCAGGTTCATCAATGCTGCTGATTTCTGAGACGATCTAACACGCTTTGATCAAAGGGCTCCCAGAACTAATTTACATATTCAAATACTATTCAAAAAAATGTAAAAAAAAAACACATGTATTTACATATCCAAATGTTTATGATCCTCGGATCTATTTTTAGTCAATAAACATCCTCTTGTCGAGACGGAACATTTTGCCTAAATGACTCATCAGGATTGATGTAAGGAAGAAAAAGTGTTCTTTAAAAAATTTTAGATCAAAATAATAATAATAATAAAATGGACGAATAATGTGTCCTGCATGTTTTTTTTTTTTTTTTCAGATAATAAATAATTTTAATAAATGGGACTTTATGCACTCTGTGTATTGAGCGTGTGAAGTTTATAAAAAACGTTTTATATAAAATGTAAAATGAAGCTAAATCATACCAGCAACAAGGACATGCATAAAGTAAAACAAATCTTGATGTTATAATACAATTATTAAAATAATTATAATTATTAAAATAAAATAAACTTATTTGAAATAATAATTGAAAATAAAATAAAAATTTTCTTTGTCTAAAAAAGTGACGATATTCTCCCCTTTTGTAGATCATGTGATATGAACACAGGTCCTGATTTAAACCGTGTACAGATTTGATAGCGTTCACGTTTCATTATTCAAATAAGAGTATTTTGGATTTGCTTTAATAAATATGCAAATGAAGTTGTTTCTATTTAAAATAGAGAGCGAAGTCACGAGAACAAAGAACGTCACCGTCAGTGCGATTTACCGCCAGCTGAAAGTCGTCTCAACGACAGAGATTGTGTGTAAATTAACACAACTGAAGGACGGATCGAATAAAGGAAACACGTTTCTGCCGTTTAAAGATAATTTAAAAGAAAATTAAAAATTTTAAAAGGTAATTTAAAAGAAAAAAAGAAAAAAAAACATTTTAATTTTCAAAAGGAATTCAAATATTTAATGTTACTGTGTTGAAGGCGGTTATACTGTATATTACAATACGTAGCTTCAACTTTACATTTTTTCCTTCATATTATATTTCATAAAGTTGACTTGCATTTATTAAGGAGAACAATTAGTCTTGCCACAAGTCCGTTAGCATCGTGAGCGTTTTAGTTTTATTTTCTCGCTAATCGCTCGTTTCACACAAAACACTTATTTTCCATTAAATATTTTGCGTTTCCATCTCAAGTCTAGCTGACACGCATGTGACGCCATCTAATGTTCACTTTTATTATAATTAGCTGATTTGCGTGACGTGCAACACGACATTTAGACAGGAGATGGTTAAAAAAAAAAAACTTTTTTTTTCTAATTGCTTTGTTGTAAAATTGTAAAATCTCTGAAAAGATGTCTTGACTTTATATTTCCATCATCTTTGTTCCCTCCGCCGTGTAACGACGGCAGATTACAAAGTGGTAACGGCTTTATTGCGGAATAAATAATGAAAAGCGAGCGAAGGGGCGGAGCAAATCGTTATCTCTACACAGCGCCGATGCAGTAAATACAGGTCTGTTTACATGGTGGGTTTGATTGTGGGAAATGGGAAATGTCAGGCAGATTGTTTTGCTCACACTCTTTTATTTTCTCCTCTTCTGGCTGTAATTTGGAGTAATGCAGGATCAGAATGGATAATTGTGGAGCGTGTTCTTCTCGTCTCTCTGCAGATGTGTCGTGCACAAAAGAGAAGCTTCTTATGCATTTATCTCAGATGGGAATTTTAGGTTTTTTTCACAGAGAGTATCGATAACAAGCTATTAATATTCAGGAGGCCGGGGCGATGCCATGGGATCTCAGCGTCTGTCGCTATCAACGCGAGAAAGTGACTTTGATTATTTATTCAGCAAAGAAAATGGATGTGTCTTTAAACAACGTTTCCCTTTGGTGCCTCCAACAAGCTGCCTGACAACACAAGATGGATAATGTGCTTGGCTTATAATAGCGTGAGCCACACTATAGATTTTTCTCCCTTTTCTTTTCCCTGAAACTAAGGTGTGATGGTCTTTTCAGGTGGAGAAATCGTGTTAGCTCTAGAACTCAGCTGCTGACGAATGCGTCTCGTGTTTACAGCCGACGAAAGGAGCGAGAGCGAGGTCTGAGACGACGGAGCCGCTGCGGACTTTGTTCTGTACCATAAACGATTGCCGCAATGCAAAAGTCATTTACGTAAGAAATAAAACAGTCAGTGGAACGCTGTTAAAGGATAAAGAACATTACCGGCTGAAGTTTTTTTTTGGATCGTCCTCGTACCGTTTTTAAAATGCTAAAAAAAAATAATTTCTGGATTTGTGTAAAGCTGCCGTGTGATGACCTTGAATTAAAATAAAACTGAATTAAAATCGATAGAATATTTTTTGTGTCTATTGTTAGATTTACTTCCTTTTCCCTAAACACTTTCAGGTCAGGTCAGGTCAGGTCAGGTCAGGTCGGATCCGGAGTCTATCCCAGGAACACTGGGAATTATGCAGGACTCCACCCAGGATGATACAGCAGTCTGTTACAGGACACATGTACAATTTATATTTTCAATTTCTAAAATTCACTTTTACTTGTATATCGTTTTTAACAGCAGACATTAACACAAATCAGCTTTACAGAAACACATAAATTACAAATGTATAAATGTTTTATTAATAATAGAGTCAAAGGTAACAGTGCTGAGAAAAAAATTTACTGAGTTTACATGAGGAAGAAACCTGGAGAGGTACTGGGAAGAGAGGGAATCTCATCCTCATCTGGGTGACACCAGAGTATGGGATTATAAATCATTATAAACACTGACAGTGGGATTATAAATCATTATAAGCACTGAGAGTGGGATTATAAATCATTATAAACACTGAGAGAGATTATAAATCATTATAAACACTGAGATGGGATTATAAATCATTATAAACACTGACAGTGGGATTATAAATCATTATAAACACAGAGAGATTATAAATCATTATAAACACTGACAGTGGGATTATAAATCATTATAAGCACTGAGAGTGGGATTATAAATCATTATAAACACTGACAGTGGGATTATAAATCATTATAAACACTGAGAGAGATTATAAATCATTATAAACACTGAGATGGGATTATAAATCATTATAAACACTGACAGTGGGATTATAAATCATTATAAGCACTGAGAGTGGGATTATAAATCATTATAAACACTGACAGTGGGATTATAAATCATTATAAGCACTGAGAGTGGGATTATAAATCATTACAAACACTGACAGTGGGATTATAAATCATTATAAGCACTGAGAGTGGGATTATAAATCATTATAAACACTGACAGTGGGATTATAAATCATTATAAGCACTGAGAGTGGGATTATAAATCATTATAAACACTGACAGTGGGATTATAAATCATTACAAACACTGCGAGAGGGATTATAAATCATTATAAACACTGAGAGTAGGATTATAAATCATTATAAACACAGAGATGGATTATAAATCATTATAAACACTGACAGTGGGATTATAAATCATTATTAACACTGACAGTGGGATTATAAATCATTATAAACACTGACAGTGGTATTATAAATCATTGTAAACACAGAGTGGGATTATGAATCATTATAAACATGGAGAGGGATTATAAACCATTATAAACTACAGAGAGTAAGATTATAAATCATTATAAACACTGACAGTGGGTTTATAAATCATTATAAGCACTGACAGTGGGATTATAAACCATTATAAACACTGACAGTGGGATTATAAATCATTATAAACACTAACAGTGGGATTATGTATAATTATAAATGCCAGTCGACATAATGCCCACAAACCAGCTGAACCTGGAAGAAACCCACACAGACATGTGGAGAAAATGAATAGAACCTCCACAGGATTGACCCTGGAGCTGTGAGGCAGCGAGGCTCCCTGCTGTGCTATCATGCCCTTCTTTTGAAGGAACAAAGAAAAGAAAAAACACAGCTTGTTGAATTTTCAATACAAAACAAAAAGGTTCCAGCTTTACCTCTGATCGTTCCCAAGCTTGGACACCGGAGACTCCTTCCATAAACGGTGTCAAACATCCCTGTGACTGAGGCGTTACCACCGGAACAGTAACGCATCCGATATAAACCTGCCGTTTGAAGCTGCGTTACTTTCAGTGCTGTGTATAAAGCGAGGCACTGAGGTAAAAGAAAAAAAGGAGAATTTCATTAGAAATAATTTGGCAGAAAAATATTTATAAGACACAATGAGTTCCTGGTGAGAGAGAGAAAAAAAAAATAATAGCTAGCTAGTTTCAGTCACGGTCATTAGAGCATAAACAGATCCAAAAGTAAAGGAGAATAAATTCATGAATTCATTCTCGTTTGCAGCTGATAACAAATTCAGCACAGAAGCAAAATAATAAGAAATGAATCATGGAAATAATTTGACCGAGGCTTTAAAATAAATCAGATTTTATATCTGCAGCATTTTTGATATGTTTATTAGGATGTTGTGCAGAAAAGTAATTAGGTCTGGAATCCGGCGGGACGACGTCGCGTCCGCATCCGAGCGGCTCCGTGGCATCTCCTTTACGTTCTCACTGTACGACTTAACCTTAAAATATTCATTATGTTATTATTAATTACATCGCTGTATTAAATATGGATTCCTTTCCTATGAAATATTAATTAGCAGTGCTCTGTCATTTGGTAATGAAAGCCTGAGTGGATTAGAATAGAAATCTAATGTTTGCCTGCATTAAGAGCCGCGCGAGCGAGTGCAGCGTTTCGGTGGCATCATCACGCGACGGATGAACGAGCAGCGGTTGCGGATCTGAGCTGAATTCTCTGGTATCTTATAGCTGAAAGAAGACAGACAGGCTGATGTTAAAGATATAGGAATATTCCACTTCTCTGTGTGTTTCATGTTAACCGGCAGCAGCGTGTCGGTTTTGCTCTGTTGCTCTGCTGAAATGCTGGTGGATTTTTTTAAAGGACAAACACAAAAAAAGAGAAAAGTTTCTTGAAAATCAAATAGACATCGTTCTTCGATCCTGTCCTTGTTTTGTTTTTTTTTTCTAGTATATTTTTTTCCTTGCTTGCTTCAGCTCAGGCAACATCACACAGCGATTTGAGAGAGTGTTTTATTTAACGCTGTTAAGTTATGAATGTTGGATGTTCTGCTTGTTTCTCTCTTTCTTTTATCTTTTTATTTCTTTCTCCCCACCGCTGAAAGCTGAACTTTGCTCTAAGTTGCTTTACCTCATGCAGCACATCAATAATCCATCACCTTACCGCTGATCCGCTCCTGAGAATCACAGCTCTGGATTTCTACTTCTGTTGAGAATTTTCCTCCCGGTTTTTATTTCTCAGGTAAAACATTTTTATGATAGCGAAAGACTCCTAAAAAAAAAAAAAAAAACACACTGATTTTGTTGTCGATCTCCCACTTATAATGAGCTTCTCCCTCATATGTGTTGGTGAGAACTAGCCCAGAAGGAAGCTTTGGTGGTGGTGTAGATTGGTGGTGTTAGTGGTAGTGGTGGAGGAGGAAGAGGAAGAGATTGGTGGTGGTGGTGGTAGTGGTGGAGGACTCCTCCTAGTGGTGTTGGTGGAAGAGTTGGTATGGTGGTGGTCATGGAGTTGGCAAAGTGGTGGTATTAGACACAGACATTGGTGGTGTTGGGGTTGGTGGTGGTAGAGGAAAAGATTGGTGATTGTGGAGGAGGAGGAGAGGAGGAGGAGGAGAATGAGATTGGTGACAGTGGTGGTGAAGGTCTCCTACTGGTGTTGTGGTGTTGGTGGAAGAGTTGGTATGGTGGTGGTCATGGAGTTGGCAAAGTGGTGGTGGTAGAGACAGAGATTGGTGGTGTTGGGGTTTGTGGTGGTAGAGGAAAAGATTGGTGATTGCGGAAGAGGAGAGGAGGAGGAGGAGGAGAAGGAGATTGGTGACATGGTGGTGAAGGTCTCCTACTGGTGTTATGGTGTTGGTGGAAGAGTTGGCAAGATGGTGGTGGTGTTAGTGGATGAGATTGGTAGTGGTGGGGTTTGTGTTGTGGTGCTGGAGGAGGAAAGGTGATTTGTGGTTGTGGAGGAAGAGGAAGAGTAGGAGATTGGTGGTGCTTTAGGTCTCCTGCTGGTGATGGAAGAGTTGGCAAGGTGGTTGTGGTGTCGGTATTGGTGGTAAAGGAGGAGTTTGGTGCTGGTGCTGGTAGTGGAGTTTGATTTGGATGGAGTTTGACATGGAGAAGTCAGTGGTGTTGTTTTTAAATATAATATTTGACCAGAATAAGCAGTAACCTGAGAACCTCATGGAGTGCAGAAAACAGGAACTCACGTCTTTTTGTTCTAGCAGGAACTCACGTCTTTTTGTTCTAGCAGGAACTCACGTCTTTTTGTTCTAGCGGGAACTCACGTCTTTTTGTTCTAGCGAGAACTCACGTCTTTTTGTTCTAGCGGGAACTCACGTCTTTTTGTTCTAGCGGGAACTCACGTCATTTTGTTCTAGCGGGAACTCACGTCTTTTTGTTCTAGCGGGAACTCACGGTTTTTTTGTTCGAGCGGGAACTCACGTCTTTTTGTTCTAGCGGGAATTTACGTCTTTTTGTTCTAGCGGGAACTCACGTCTTTTTGTTCTAGCGGGAACTCACGTCTTTTTGTTCTAGCGGGAACTCACGTCTTTTTGTTCTAGCGGGAACTCTCGTCTTTTTGTTCTAGCGGGAACTCACGTCTTTTTGTTCTAGCGGGAACTCACGTCTTTTTGTTCTAGCGGGAACTCACGTCTTTTTGTTCTAGCAGGTACTCACGTCTTTTTGTTCTAGCAGGAACTCACGTCTTTTTGTTCTAGCGGGAACTCACGTCTTTTTGTTCTAGCAGGTACTCACGTCTTTTTGTTCTAGCAGGAACTCACGTCTTTTTATTCTAGCAGGAACACGCATTTGCTAAACAAAAATAACGTCCTATCCTGTAGCTTGTGTGCTACAGTAGCTTTACATTGTGGAGAAGCTAAACTTAGATAAATAGATAAGTACTAACTATCACTGTTTGTCCAAACTGAGTATTAAAAAAGCACAACTAGACAAACTACGTTAGCTCCGGCTCTTTTTAACGGCAGATAAAGACCAAGCTGTGTTGCTAAGATGGGTATTAGCAAACAGATTATTTGTCTAATTTTTAATATATCGTGCCCTCTATGAAAAAATCATTAAATAATCTTACTTTAAGTGGCCTCATGCAGAATACCAGATTGAATTACCAGATTGGTGACTGGAATGTTAAGGATTAGATGCTAATGAGGGTGTTAGCTGAGGAATTAGGAGACTAGTTGCTAATCAGGAACAAAGGCGGTCATCATTAGCATCCATCTGTGAGTGCTAATTCAATATCTGATTGAAATCAGGCTTTCATTTAAAGATGAAGTGGATCTAAGAAAGTGGATCCGGCATCTGTTAGCATAGCTATAAATTTGTATGACTCACAATAAGGTTTTTAAGGTCATTTGTCAAACGTGACTAACATTGTAAGGTCTGCATGTTAAAGAATGTCCTAGCGGAGAAATTAGCAGGCTAGCTGCCAATAAACACAAAGATGATCAGCGATCATTGGCGAGTGCTAATCCATCTGCTGACTGATAATAAATTCAGCTCTATGATAGCATTAGGAACTTTATCTTGATCAATATTTATACTTTAGCTGCTTCACGTGACTGAAAGGCGAAAGACGGTATGCAAATCGGGACG
>NC_062518.1:1127696-1140196 GCF_022655615.1 Tachysurus fulvidraco
TTTTCCTGGGAAAAGTGGAATAAAAAGACCAAAAGTCCTGCGGAGATACTTGGTGGAACAAAAGATCTAAATAAAAAGTCTGAGTGCTGCTTTACGAGCTAAAGGTGATTTTGTTTAGTATTAGTGCAGTTTAGGGAGTGCAAACTTCTGCTTAAAGACGTTCATTATTTATTAGTGTAAAGTGTGGGAATAAAATCTATAAATAAATAATATTTACTGAACACATGATGAGCCTAATATTTAAAAATATGTTGCATTTATATGCAAAATTATTATTATTATTATTATTATTATTATTATTATTATTATTATTATTATTAGTAGTAGTAGTAGTAGTAGTAGTAGTAGTAGTATTGTTGTTGTTGTTGTTGTTCTAATTATTATTATTATTATTATTATTATTATTATTATTATTATTATTATTATTATTATTATTATTATTATTATAGTTTGTATAATTATGTTGTAGTCACAGGGTCCCCGCCATTCTTTCTTCAGCTCTGGTGGTAATAACCCTCTCTTGCTTGCTGGCTACATTAGCATTAGCTACATTAGCTTTACATAACAGTTGAAGGGGTCCCTGGCGTTTAGTGTGGGTTTATTTCGGGTATCTGTTAGCCCCAGGCTCTTCCACCTCTTCATACCTTCGCCTGTTCGTTCTCTTCTCATGGCTTCTCAGAGCGACACTCGAGCGAGTGATGAGTGAGAAAGATGAAGAGTTAAAGCAAAAAAAAAGGGATGGGAACGCTGATGAGGCTGCGGATGCCGGAGAGGCCGGTGCATATGTTATCGGCTCCCCGCGTCCCTGCACTGCTGCTTTTACACCAGTCGATAAAGATCGCTCTCTCCAGGACGTTCTCTGGGGACGAGGTTAGAGACGGCTCATCTGATACAAGTGTGAGGAAGAGACGGAGGAACAAAAACACTGCTGTTTGCCTTCCATCTGTTTTAAACAAAGAGTTCGGGCTAAAATTAAATGCACACTTTTCCCTTTACACTCAGTGTAATCATTCAGCTGAGACCTGGAGTGCTGGAGGAATGCTAATGTTAGTGAGATCGAAGGGAAGCTTATGGGAAGATGAGATCGCTAAGAATTGTTTGTTATTTTAAAATCAATTTATTTTTCTGTATTTAGAAGATTTTATTGTTTTATTGTTTATGCACGAATACGATCTGAGCCGGTCTGTGTCGCCGAATCCACCGACCAAAGTGATTCACTGATTCAGACACTTACTAACTTACTGAATATCGATCGAGACCGAATCTTTTACTTTTTCACAACCGACTCAAATCTGAGCCACGAAAGAACGATTCAGTGACTCGTAGCGCATGGATCGATTTCGGCGAACGAGTCATTACAAAATCGGTTATGGATATAAATTAAATTAAAGAAGAAACAACTGAACCAGAAGAAAGAGTCACTGATTCGCTTAACTTAGTGACTCGTTCAGAAAAATGGAATTGTTCACAAACAAAATGTCAGCGTCTTGTGCTGAATATGAGATTCTGTTACTACAGCAGTATCTTATAATAGGAAATGAATAAAACCGGATTATAGAAATTACACAATATCAATAGCCTTAAATAGCCATAAATAAATAAATAAATAAATAAATAAATAAATAAATAAATAGGAGGCACGGTGGCTTAGTGGTTAGCACGTCCACCTCACACGTCCAGGGTTGGGGGTTCGATTCCCACCTCCGCCTTGTGTGTGGAGTTTGCATGTTCTCCCCGCGCCTCGGGGGTTTCCTCCGGGTACTCTGGTTTCCTCCCCCGGTCCAAAGACATGCATGGTAGGTTGATTGGCATCTCTGGAAAATTGTCCGTAGTGTGTGTGTGTGTGTGAGTGAATGAGAGTGTGTGTGTGCCCTGTGATGGGTTGGCACTCCGTCCAGGGTGTATCCTGCCTCGATGCCCGATGACGCCTGAGATAGGCACAGGCTCCCCGTGACCCGAGAAGATCAGATAAGCGGTAGAAGATGAGTGAGTGAATGAATGAATGAATGAATGAATAAATAAATAAATAAATCTATAAATAAAGTTCCTGTAAGGATGTTTTGGTTTAATGGGGTTTAACAGTTTCCTTTTTTTATTTCAGTTTCAAATCCAATGCACATAAAAAAGTATTAAAAACTAATAATTAAATTATATCTTATAATCAGTTGATAAAGCAGCAGCTTCATAGAGCTAAAGTGCATTAGATCTAACTGTTCACCATTAAACTACACTGTCATCAGATTCCTCTACAACATCTTTGGTTAAGACGAACAGACCCTCCGACACGTCTACGGTCCATCACAGATCGTCCTGGTCACCATTCTGATGGTGATATCTAACAATATTCCAGTTTAAACTGTTCCCCATCTCATTACCTTAACACGCTGTATACAGAGCTGTCATCAGTTAAAGAGCTAAAAGACTCTCTACGTTTCCACCTTTCAGACACAACAGGTGTTCAATTTGCTAAATATTTGCGTGGAATCGACCGAGACAGGGAGAGAATTAGAAAAAAGGACAGAGAGATGGAGTGCGAGAGAACGAAACGTACTTTGCATACACTTTCATCAGCGTTCCTGACGAAAAAAAAACTGCATCAGCTGAATATGTGAGTCTCACACCGAGTGTGTAGTCACGGGAACGGTAAATCACACAGCATTGTCCCTGCAGAGCTGATATTTTTGTCCTCTTTTCAATCCAGTTTTTCTTCTTCGCGGGAGGGAGTTTAGAGGATTCACACAGCTCGGCGAGAGAGAGCGCGAGCGGAGAGCGAGCGCGAGCGCGCGCGGCGCGCGGGAGCGCGCGCGAGCGCGCGCTCGAGAGCGGGCGCGCCGGCTAGCGCGCGCGCGCGCGCGCGCGAGCGCGCGCGCGGGTGCGCGCGCGCGCGCGCATGCACTCACTCTCACACTACACACTCAAACGCGGCGCGCGCGCGCGCGCGCGGGCGCGCGCGCGCGCGCGCGCGCGCGCGCGCAAATCACACACCACACACACACACAAACACACAACAAGCGAGCACACACACACTCACACGCAGTATTGATCATCGATCAGCTCGAGATATAGATATATCGAGAGCTCATATCTAGATATATATATAACAAAAAAACAAAAACAAAAATAAGGAGATACAGATCGGCAGAGAATAGAGTCAGAGAGAGAGAGAGAGAGAGAGAGAGAGAGATAAAACAAAAGATAGACGATATAGATAAACAAAACATAAAACACAGTCATAGATATAGAGTATATATAGAGTCATATATAGAGACACATAGAAATATATCTAGAGAGTCCTAGAGATCGTATATATATACATATGATAGAGAGATTGCAAACATACAGTAGGGAGTATGATATCTGTCTAAATAGATAGATAGTCTAAACAAAAAACAGTAAAAAACAAAAAAGTCAGTAGGAGATAGAGATAGATAGTAGAGAGAGATATATAGTGTGTAGATGTATAATATGCTATAGAGATACAATCTATATGATGCATATATATCTAATAAAACAAACATATATCTACAACATCTCGATATATCTCTACTATCTAGCGGTCTATCTCAGTACAACAAACACACACACACACACTACAATCCATCTCTCTCTCTCTCTCTCTCTCTCTCTCTCTCTCTCTCTCTCTCTCTCTCTCACACACACACACACACACACACACACTCTCTCACACACACACACACTCCCTCTCTCTCTCTCTCTCTTTCTCTCACACACACACACACACACACACAGACACTCCATCTCTCTCTCTCTCTTTCACACACACACACACTCACACACACACACACACACACACACACACACACACACACACACACACGTGAAATCGGAGCTGGGATCCTGCGGTGGACTCAGATATCTCCGCCGCCGTCCTGCTGTTCATCAGAATGTTTTTATTTCACTCAAAGGACTAGCTTTTTTAATTATTTATATATATTTTCATAATAAAAAAAAGATGAAGTCAGTGGCCACAGCGTGTGATGTGAGAGGGCAGCGGGAAAAAACACGTTCCTTATTAGTGAGGACAACTGGTTCGGATGTGCCGGTTAGGGAGCGTAATTACTACTAATGACCATTAGGAGTTCGGCTTTCAGCCTCCAGGGATTAGGGAAAGGGCTCTCGTCTTATCGGCTGATTAGTGCAAATCGAGGAGGCCGGATCCTGCATGTTAAGTAAACATGGCTGAGATGTGCTGCGTTATCTGGGGAGGGCTAATGGAGCGGCACGGATGGAGTCCATCTTAAAGCTAATGTGGTTTGAACACACACAGGAGGCGAATGACGGTGAAAATGTTTGAGCACCAAATCCACTTTAATGCTGAGTGAGATCGAGCAACTTGGGGATGTCGAGGAGAGCAGCTGTGTTGTCTCAGCAAAATTTACAGCCCAACTCCACCTCGATAAACTCACTAAAAGCTCCGGAGTCTTCCTCAAACCTGCAGTCAATGTGGTGCACACGCATCTCTGAGCTCCTTCATCTGCAGGACCACTTTTGGTGATCGTCCACCGAAGATAATATTCACTCCGATCCGTATTTACTGCCGCGTTCACACCGTTTTCTCTGCATTCTGGTAAAAGAAACACGTAGGATGAACGATAACTAGCCTCATGATTCTGTTCGCTCTCGTAACACGAGGTTAAAGAAGTAGGGTGTTGGCTCGGGACTAGGAGATGTGCGGCGGGTGCTGTTGTGGTGGATGGGGATGGAGCCGCGTTCGGCGGGTGGGTGCGTGTGGGGTGCATTTGTGGATGGATTGCATTGGTTTTGTTTGTTTGATTTGGTTTGATTTTTTGCCTCTCTGACTATTAAAGAAGATCATAAGTGCAGAGGCTCCTTTTTGTTAGATACAGACAAAAACAAAAAATCTGGTGCATGCATCAAAAATTCTGTAGCCTGCACCCACAACCTTCTTTAAAAAATAAATAAATAAATAAATAAATAAATAAATAAATAAATAAATAAATAAATAAATAAATAAATAAATAAATAGCATTTGCATAATTCTGCTTTATTTGGTGAAACCACAAGCACAGGATTCTTAATTTAAGCTCCTAAAAGTGATACACACACACACACACACACACACACACACACACACACACACACACACACACACACACACACACACACACACACACATTGTCGCTGAACTGTTCTCATGTTTCAGCACATGAATGAAAGAGGGATTTGGCTGAACGTGCATTTTTTGAAACGCCTCAAAATATCAAACCTTCCTGGATCTTGTGGTTCATTTCTGCACTTATACAATTATACAGATGTAGAGAATTTATTCTGATTTAAATCCCCACTCTGTTTGTCTGAGTCCATGTGACAGAATGTTTGGCTTTAGCTGTAAGAATAGAATCTGTGCTGTAACTGCAGCTCGCTGTCTCAAATAAAACCCAGGACACGTCACACTTTACTACCAGCTCGTTTAGTTTAGTGCACTTCAGGGCCAAAGTGCTGATTGAGGTCCTGTCGCTCTCTATGGCTAAAGTCTGGCAGCAGCTCAGCTAATTACTCTCTCTCTCTCTCTCTCTCTCTCTCTCTCTCTCTCTCTTTCTCTCTCTCTCTCTCTCTCTCTCTCTCTCTCTCTCTCTCTCTCTCTCTCTCTCTCTCTCTCTCTCTCTCTCTCTCTCTCTCTCTCACACACACCCTCTCTCTACACATTTTGTCTTGTCTAATTTCTCAGCGTCCCTGGATTCTAATTTCCTTTATGCTGTAGATTCCAAAACATAATCTGTACATCACCACCAACCCCACCACCAACACCACCAACCCCACCATCACCATCACCATCATCACCACCACCACCATCACCACCATGAATTTTCTAAAGTCCAGGTTTACATAAACCCGGTCGCTCTAATACGTTATCGTCGCTATAGTAACGGCTCACGGGGACACGTCTCCTGTGGTGAAGGAGTCTCCAGTGTTAGAGCTTCAGTGTAAGAGTCAAAGGTAAATCTGGAGCTTTAACTGTTCAGGACAGACGAGTTTACACGTGTAACAGCACGAGTTGACTTTTATTCTTTTATTAACTCAAAAAGAGAGAGAATAAAGACAGGCTGCTGAGGGAAAGAGATTTATGTCAGCTATCACAGAAGGGAGAACAGGAAGTAACTCGTTTCATAAAACTATAAACGTATATTGTAAAAAAAAGTATTTTATTTAATGTCAAACTGCCCTGAAAGTCAGGACACGTCATGGTGCGAACAACAGCTCTTTATTCTGTGGATCGCATTGAGTCTGGTGGAATTACATGACTTACAGCTTTAGACGGATCAAATATGACGTCTTTCGCTCAGGACAGGGGCGTAGGGCGCGAGCAGGTCAGGCAGGGAGGAGGCTTAGTCATCACACACACACACACACACACACACACACACACACACACACACACACACACACACACACACACACACTACGGACAATTTTCCAGAAATGCCAATCAACCTACCATGCATGTCTCATTCCAGTCTGATGTTTTCGCCCTTATTTCCCAGTTAAACGTGACCCGAACGCTCCTCGTCCTTTTCTTCCACAGACTCTTAAGCCCTATTCGGATGGGATCAGTTCTACGTGGGGACGTGGGGGGGGTAAAGTAATTATTACCAGAGCTTCTCTGTGATTTTAGTCCCGTCCGAATGAGCCATCTCGGTAATCATTACGGACAATGTCAGTAAAGATTACGGCGACTTTTACCTTCTGTAAAAAGGTCCGAAAAAATGACCTCAGGTGATACTCATTCCGTCTGAATCGACCCGCTGTAAATATGTACGGTAAAATTACATCATTTCCTGTTTAAAAGTAGTTTTTGGAGCGTTTTGCAAGCACGGAGGCGCCATGTTGTCTGTTTGCGAACGTGATAACAGGAAGCGACGTCATACGCACATGACGACGAGGAGGTGACTGTGGTGCATAAATCGTATAAAAGTTACCCCTCTCACTTCTGCTAGTTTTACTGAGACGTCTTGTCCCATGCGAATTGGCCAATTGATATTACAGACGTCCTGAGGTAAAATTGCATTACTCCACGTCCCCACGTAAAACTAATCCCGTCCGAATAGTGCTTAAGAAACCAAATTAGCAAGCGAGTAATTAGTTATCGATGGTGTAATATTGAGCGAAATGATTTTATGAGATCCCGGCAGCGCTACGGTCGACGACTCACAGCTAATCTGTAATCGGACGAGAGCCGGAGGGAGAAGGCGTGTGTCGTACACACCTGGACACGACCCGAGCCTCGTATGTTTACTGACATGAACACGCTCGGTGTCTTGCTCTGTGCCGTACGTGTGCTAACGAAGGCATGGAATACAGTAACTTAAGGATTAATTAGACCTCGGAATGAGTAATGTTTATTTTTCGTAAACGTCTCGGAGGTTGTTTATCAGCGTCCTCGCAAAAAGCAGGTGCTCAGAAATAAAAGAAAACAAGAACACAAAGGAAAAATAAACTGCAAATGGATCTTGAACATAAAGGTCAAATATTAAAAAAAAGAGAAAATTTGGTTCATATAATAACAAATATGTGGTATAAACGTGGCAGACAGACAGATCGTATAATTACTCACCTGAGATACGGAATTCCTCGCGTGATGTACGGCGGCCGTTAGAGAGAACTCTCATGAATAATGAAAAAGGAAATATATAGGAAGTGTGTAATGTGGAACTGAATGAGAGACAGCAGGGCGATTTATTACAGCAGGCCTCGGAGTTTACGTATGCACGTACACATTAACTACAGGACGGATTAAACGGGCGACACGTCGTCGTGTTTATTTAAATTCTTTTGTATTCAAATCAGAGCAGAGAAATGCGCAAGCCTCGGGAGCTTCGGCTGAGCTTCTCACACGTATATATAATATACATCTACAGAATAATTCAAACTCTAATATAGTGCGGTGTCTCTGTGTGTACAATCACTGACCTTTATTACACTCTCCTGCTATGGTGGTCCTCTTATTATATAGATATATAATACTCAAGTTTGTGTGTGTGTGTGTGTGTGTGTGTGTGTGTGTGTGTGTCTGTGTGTGTGTGTGTCTGCTTACATTACAAGTTAAAATGAGGTTTCAAACAACCTTCTTCTACAACAATGTAAGAAAATCATAGATTATATTAGTTTGTTAAAGTAAACGTAATTAAAGCAGATAGCTTTGTTAATGTTAAGTGTTTATTTATATATTTTACTCATGTATTTATTCATATTAATAATAGATTTCATATGTCCATTCATATATATATATATATATATATATATATATATATATATATATATATATATATATATATATATATAACAGTCATCTTGACTTCAATAGTTTTTTGTTTATTTATTTATTTATTTTTCAATTCTTTAATAGTAGCTTCACTAAATTCGAAGTGAACTGTACTGTAATGTCTGCTTTAATCTGTCACGTGGCTTAGCGGTTAGCACGTTCGCCTCACACCTCCAGGGTTGGGGGTTCGATTCCCACCTCCACATTGTGTGTGTGGAGTTTGCATGTTCTCCCCGTGCCTCGGGGGTTTCCTCCATGTACTCCGGTTTCCTCCCCCGGTCCAAAGACATGCATGGTAGGTTGATTGGCATCTCTGGAAAATTATCCGTAGTGTGTGTGTGTGTGTGTGAGTGTGTGAGTGAATGAGAGTGTGTGTGCCCTGTGATGGGTTGGCACTCCGTCCAGGGTGTATCCTGCCTCGATGCCCGATGACGCCTGAGATAGGCACAGGCTCCCCGTGACCCGAGAAGTTCGGATAAGCGGTAGAAGATGAATGAGTGAATCTTGAATAACTCCATAAAGGAGAAAAGGTTTTGATTATATCAGGCTACAGTGTGACTAACTAACTAGTTTAGTTGTGAAGTAAAGAGCTGTTAAAATATGTAAAATATTTTAAATCTATATTTTAAAAAGTATAAAATATCGAGTGTAAGTGCAGATGAACGGGCGGAGTTTGGGAGGCCATAGGGTTTATAACCTCTTGTGTTCGTAATGTTAGCAAAAAAAAAAAAAAGTATTAAACATTATTAGTGTTTTCTAACAAGATAACATTTTCTTTAGATTTTTTTTTTCAACATTTTTAAAGATTAACGATTCTTAAATGATTCACTCCATTGCTAATTGTCTGATATGACGGTAAACCGCTACAGCGGTGTATCACGACATCCTGAGGAAAGTCAGCAGAGCTTATGCAGCATGAATAATAAAAAAAAAAAACAGAAGGAGCGAGTCGCCTCAAACCAAGTTACATTTTTCTTCATCACGCCGAGGTCTCGAGGAGCCGAGGCAGGCAGCAGAAGACGGCACTGCGGAACACAATTACAGCCTCTGCGCTCTTGTACAAGAGAGTGTAAACGGATAGGCGAGTGTACGGCTGCCCTCCACTTACTCCCAAAAGGCTGGAACAAAGTAGAATAGATGTAACGTTCCACCGCTAAAGCGCCTGCTTTTTACTTCACTCCTCCATTTTCTTTTCTCGCCAAATTGAAAAGTGCGGCCCATTGTGCTCTCGCTCGGAGAAAAGCGTCTCAGCCGTGAAGATTTATAGAGGGACGCGGGGTTCGTGATCGTCTCAATTAAAATGATTTGTGAAGACTTTTCTTTAAATAGTAAATACGTTTTAAGATGTAGATCTAAAAAAAAAAAAATCCGACCTTCCCGTCCCACACGGCCAGAGAGTTCGCTTTAAACAAAGAAAGAAAGAAAGGAACTGACCGGTCGTGTGAGGGATGACCTCCAGATAAAACACTTTCATGTCGAGTGAGTCTGCTGCAAATTGGCAAATCTCACAATCTCCAGATAGAGAGTTATTTTTATGCTCGCTGAATATTCCGAGTCCTTCGTTATCTGTTCGGATTCGTTTGTTGTTTCCGTTGCGAGCTTTCTGATGAACGCAGACGCACATCATGCCTGTTTTTGGCAGCGACTATAAAAAGATTGTGGCTCATTTGCCTCACTACAAGAGAATAATTGAGAGCCTGAAAACACACGGTGCTCCTGTATGTGTCCTCGTTCGCTATCAGACGTTTTATCAGCCAATCAGGATTCATGAATACATTGGTAAATAAAAAAAAAAAATAATAGGAATTTGGCTTGTTCATGCTGATTAATACCCGATGATGCAAAACGTATTTAAAGGCAACGATGTTTAAAGTTGAAATGATGGTTTATTGCTCTGTATAAGCTTTCAGTGCCTTATATGGAGTTTTATGGGCGTGGCTAGTTATGCGGTAGTTAATCCATGATCGATCGATATAGTCCATTTAGATGACGATAAATAATTTTACACACAACTTTACTGGTATTTCTCAGTCATTATGACACACACATAATGACTACGCTAGCCGTAACTAGTGTAACCATGGCAACCATCGATAAACTTAAGCTAGCGATGCCCTGATGACGGGAGTGTACGGCAGTGTGTGGTGTGAGGAGAAACGCTGTTGTTAAACTGGGAAATAAAAGAAGGTTTTAAATTAGATTCTTGTCCCAAAAAAAAAAAAAAAAAGACTATTTCCGTTCAAAACCTGAAGAATAATTCACTTCATCCCTCACAGTCGAGAAATTTAAAGAGACGATTGCGGCTGTCGGCCGAGTTATTGCATGGAAACTCGGTCCAACCACCACGAGGGTTTGTCGGGAGTCCTGTCAGAGGGAACCGGGAAACCGTGTGCGATGTTCAATACAAGATCCATCCGAGAGAGCGAGAGAGAGAGAGAGAGAGAGAGAGAGAGAGAGAGAGAGAGAGAGAGAGAGAGAGAGAGTTTCTCCTCGTTCCTTTCTCTGCATGGCTGGATTTGATGGACAGATGAGTGTTGTCTTCTTCCAGTCCGTAGCTTCCACCTTGTCTGTGCATGGCTAAGTGACTGAAACACAGTGAGCGAGGAAAGAGGGAAAATTGTGATGGAGAAGAAAGAAAGATAGAGAGAGAGAGAGAGAGAGAGAGAGAGAGAGAGAGAGAGAGAGAGAGAGAGAGAGAGAGAGAGAGAGAGAGAGAGTTGGAAAGTCTCACTTCACCCATTCTGACCGAGTTCACTCACACTGCAAGGGAGAAAAAAAATCACACAGGACTTTGACATCGTTAGTGTCCCTGATTTAATTTGCTCACTCTTTACACACGATACTACATTAGTGAAACAGGAGCACTATGTAGGGCACTAATTCAGTCAATAGAACAGACTTTATTCATTATGCACTTTATTTCCATTTCCTGTGGACGTGTCACAAATCACTGTGTAGGCTGCACCACCGGTTCACTATGTACTGTATGTGACCAAACTGTGCATCCTTTACACTAAGTAAGCTACATCATCAGTTTACAAGTGGACGTGTCCCAAATCGCTACCCAAGTTGTTATACCAGCTACATCTCTGGGATACTGTGGACATGTCCCAAGTCACAATGTAGGCTACATCACCAGTTTACAAGTGGACATGTCCCAAATCACTACCCCAATCATTATAAAGGTTACATCACCGGTTCACTGTGGACATGTAAGCTATAACATTGTGGACGTGTCCCAAATCACAATGTAGTTTAAATTACCAGTTGACCGTGGACATGTTCCTAACACCATGCACTTCACTATGAAGGCACATGTTCTGTTCACTACATAGGGCAGGTAATCCCCATCATTAGTTCACCGTGGACGTGTCCCAAATCAGATGGCCTAATTAATATAGATCAAATACTTTAATGACTAAATATCATTATAAAGGTTACATCACCGGTTCACTGTGGACATGTAAGCTATAACATTGTGGACGTGTCCCAAATCACAATGTAGTTTAAATTACCAGTTGACTGTGGACATGTTCCTAACACCATGCACTTCACTATGAAGGCTCTTTCACTGGTTCACTGTGTTGATGTCCCAAATCACATGTTCTGTTCACTACATACTGAAGGGCAGGTAATCCCCATCATTAGTTCACTGTGGACATGTCCCAAATCAGAAGGCGACTAAATAGGCCACATAAACATCAACAGTCCATCTGTCCAAAACCTTATACACTTTTCAGAGAGCACTACCACGATTACAATACTTCCACGACCTTAAGTACACTTTGGGTGTGTTCAAAACACTCAGCCTTTTCAATATAGAGGGCACATACTCTGTTATGAATGTCCCATTACCATCAGTCCACTTTAGACATGTCTCAAACCACATACACTATTCACTATATAGGCCACATAAACAATGTTATAAATGTCTCATATCACAAACCCAATGTTCCTGCTAGTGCACTGAGATCGTTGGACCCTCGAGTATGTAGTGAAGTTTACAACTTTATGATCTATCACTCTGACCTTTAGCACACATTCGATCTCACCCAGTTAGCATTAGTGTTAGAGCTACAATCTTTTAAAGCTTGTCATTTTGTAGTAGAGAATAGTGACCTCCCATAATGCACTGCAGCAGATAGTGTCCAAATTGCCACAACGGACTTTGCCTTATGAAAAAGTGAATGCGGTTAAA
>NC_062518.1:1155196-1162696 GCF_022655615.1 Tachysurus fulvidraco
ACAAGTTTAACATTGTTTTTTTTTTTTCTTAAGACCGAACCATCTCTACTTTGACCCCTAAATGTTTCCAGAGGTTCCCAGGAGAACTCTTATTTCGAAGCTGAAAGCCCTGTGAATGTTCATGATACCTAGATAAAACACATTCATAAGCGTTGAACAGCGGTATGGAGCGATGCTGCAGTACTATTAGATAAAAAGTGTTCTTCTCAGGTTCTTTACGAATTTTATTGGACATTTAAGAGTCCTTAATTTAAAACAAAAGTCTTTCGGGTGAAGACGTCTTCACGTCGTAAATGGTTCCTCAAGGGTTCTTTGGATTTTGTTGGAACCTGTGATGACTTGTCTATTAATGAATTCTTTAAAAACTTTTAAGGGTTTCTCCAGAGAGAGAACCAGAGAACCAGAAAAGGAAATTTTCAGCGCTCATAAGACTGTCATGAAGACTAAAGTGCAGCACGTTTATTAAACCTGAACTTTTCACCTACGTGAAGATGCTTTTTCCTCACAGAGGCAGCAGTCTATAAACAAATCTGGTCTTCTTCTGTACACACTAATGTACTATTTAGCACTTATGTATGCGCTATGAAGTCCTTGTGAAGGCTGGGACAGTGGCATGGTGTAACTGAGGCTTCCTTTACTTCTGTTTATTAATGTTTCATCCTTCATGCTTGATGGGCTGTACAATAAGCTTCCACTACTACAAAATGTCACATACAAGGCTGAGAACACACCCACACTCACACACACACACACACACACACACACACACACACACACACACACACACACACACACACACACACACACACCAGTCTTGCAAGGCTGAAAGAGACAAAAGATTCTCTCGTTGCTAGAATCTGTCTGCTCTCAATGTGACATGTTAAAACACAGCTCTCGGTAATTCCACATTGTAGGAGACAGCGGAAACACTTCCTCTGTCCACGGAACCTCCAGGAGGGACGGACGAGTGACACGTCGGGGAACAGCACGTAATTATTTCAGCTACACCAGAACACCAGGCAGGGCACATCTGCCAAAGAGAGATAGAGAGGTTATTTGCATAGCTAATGACCGAGCCAAACTGCAGAGATACACAAGAAAACGAGAAAAAAAAACAAAAAAACAAACAAACACAGAACCGACAAGCCGTGTTCAAACCCCGCAGGCAGCCGTGTGGAGAGTTCCGTCCAAAGCCTTTAAATAGGGTTCTCCGATTGGGAATTAAGGACACAGTATGAGAAATCATGGAGATGTTTCATCTTTTGGCAAGTTGTGGCCTAATGGTTAGAGAGTCTGACTCCTAACCCCAAGGTTGTGGGTTCGAGTCTCGGGCCGGCAATACCACGAGGGTTAGGGTTAGGGTTAGAATTCAACAGTGCTGCAGGGTAAGAGGGGTAACAAGGGCTTCAGGGGTTAGGGGGATAAGAGAGGTAACATTGGTTGTGGGGTAAAAGATGTAACAGGGGTAAGAATGGTAACATGGGTCATGGGGTAAGAGAAGTTCTAGGGTT
This sequence comes from Tachysurus fulvidraco, assembly GCF_022655615.1. NCBI lineage: Eukaryota > Metazoa > Chordata > Actinopteri > Siluriformes > Bagridae > Tachysurus > Tachysurus fulvidraco. The sequence goes on from NC_062518.1 coordinate 1,156,708, forward strand.
AAGAGGGGTAACAGGTGTTCCAGGGGTAAGAGAAGTAATGGGGTTACAGGGGTAACAGTGGTAAGAGAGATTCAACTATAGATAGATAGATAGATAGATAGATAGATAGATAGATAGATAGATAGATAGATAGATAGATAGATAGATAGATAGATAGATAGATAGATGGGAGTCACAGGTGGCCCTAGGCAGTCACAGGCGGTGACGTGTTACTCACGTGTTACTCACGTGTTACTCACGCTGCTGACACTCGTCTGTGTAAGGCACAGCGTGTTATAACGCAGGAAGCAGCTCGAAGCTTCCAACATGACACACTTCATTCACTTCTTCAGTCTTGAGCTCAGGGGGCCGACAGGACATGAATCAGGGGGGCCAAGCTGTGCCATCTGTGCTAAGCTAACGCTACATCATAACCAAGTCCTGTATCAAATAGGACGTGCTACTGCTTCCATCTGGACCTGATGAAAGTCAATCCAACACACACAGGTAGGCTAATCAGGACGCTACGCAACGAGACGCTAGGCACTGAGACGCTACGCACTGAGACGCTACGCACTGAGACGCTATGCACCGAGACGCTACGCACTGAGACGCCACGCTTCATCCTTCTGAGCTTTATAGCACTTTGATTTCTGGCTGAGATCTCACCATGGAAAACTCTCACAGAGGTGGGGGGGCAGTGAGACGGGGAGGAAGAGAGAGAGAGAGAGAGAGAGAGAGAGAGAGAGAGAGAGAGAGAGAGAGAGAGAGAGAGAGAGAGAGAGAGAGAGAGAGAGAGAGAGAGAGAGAGAGAGAAAGAGAGTGTGTGAGAGAGAGAACAAGAGGGAGAGAGAGAAAGGGAGAGAAAGGAAGAGAGAATGACAGAGAGAGAGAGAGAGTTGTTGTTTTTGCTTTTTTTTGTTAAAATGTTGGGAATTTAAAGCAGTGAAATTATCATTATAACATTATTAATCCGTTCCCAATAAAAAAAGAACAAGATCATTTGTTAGTGTATTAAAGTAAATGTAAACATCTGCTTATATTTTCCAAAGGAATATCCCAGATTATCCCAGACGAACGAAAGAAAGAACGAACGAAAGAACGAACGAACGAAACAGCTACAAATATTATTTTAAGTAACTAACAAAATAGATAATAATAATAATAATAATAATAATAATAATAATAATAATAATAATAATAATAATAATAATAATAATGATCAGGAATAAATAAGGCATCTCTGGAATGTAATTGTTTTCCCACTGGACAAATCTCAGGAGTAAACGAGTGCTCTGTGTAACACTGATGACTCCTCAGGTGGGTCCTTACATGTTCTGGTGAAATCTGGAGCATCACTTTGTCTCTCTGCACACGTTCAGGAGGAGCAGGATGCAGGAGGCTGCTGTAGGTTCCCTCCCTCACAATGGATGTTAGAAGATGAAGTGCCACGTCTTCACCATCACACACTGCTGTGTTCTAGGCTTCCTAGACCTTCAGAACGACTTTCTCTCAGAAGAACCGTTACAGAGAAGATTCCAGTCTCCTGAAATGGACCATCTTCAGATCTAAATCTTTGTGCATGTGACCCACAGCACTGAGGTGCAGCTAGCAGCTTAGCTTTCATAAAAATTTACCGTCTCTGCATGAGATGTTTTCATCTTTCATCCACCTCGTTTTGGAGCTTGTCAGATATCTTTCTGCATTAGTGGGAATGGGAGTAAGTGCAGTTACAGAACAGAAAGGCCAAACACACACACACACACACACACACACACACACACACACACACACACACACACACACACACACAGGATCATATGGTACTTAGCAGGCAGCGAGCTCTAATCCGAGCCTAATCGAGCCTCAGGTGGAGCGTCGGTGTGCCATATGAGGCGGAATGGAGAGTGTGATGATTTTACATTGTGGTTTGATGAAGACCTTCTGCTCCACCTTCACCCTCACCCTCACCATCACCCCCACAGCCATTCTGGAACCCTGAACGCTCGTTCTACCCCTGACAAGAAGAGAAGTCGTTAATTCGGCGTGCAGGGCTTAACACGACGCGTTAGGCTGGAGAGTCGCTCGTTAAGGGCCGGCTGATTGCTTCTCGTGCCGTCGTAAAGCCGTTCCGATGCCGTCGGTTGTCATATTTCCTCCTGAGCTGACAGTAAAATCTCCTGGAGAGCTCTGCGGCGGGAGGGACGATAAAAACCCAGTGCTGTTCACACGCAACCAACACAATGACACACTCGCTAAACTGCTTTGCACCGGCGCGTAGGCAGATTTAGGTTTTCTCTGCTTCACACCGGTGCTAATGAACAGACGTGAGCTGCTTAAATGCTGCTTCTTACGGAGAGACATGCTCCCCCGTGGCAAATAAAGCATTTTCAGTCCCGGCTTGATTTATGTGGAACTGTTCTCCTTGTTCACTCTTGGCGTTCTTAATTCCTTGCAGTGACAAAAGTAAAGTTTTACTAACCTTGTGATCAAGGTTAAGAAGAGAAGAGAGTGTGTTTTTTTCCTCTTCCTCTGAAGCTCGTTTGAATCGTCTCGAAATATGAGCCTCAGCGTTCAAAGTTGCCCAGGCAACCTGGATAATGACATAGAGGATAGAGGAGAAGCTCTCAACCACGAGTGTGGTGATTTAACCTGAATGTTTGTACACTGAGATTGAAAGATCTGGTGCGAGAGCAGGGCCGGAAGTCCGCTGTTAATAAGGCACAGAAAGAGGAGCTGTCTGATCTCAAATATTAACGCTTTATTATTTTCTCTCTGGTTTATAATCAGCACCTGAACATGCTTATCTTGCAAATTAAAGTCTGTTTTTTTTTTTTTTTTTAAGAAAAGATATATATATATATATATATGTGTGTGTGTGTGTGTGTGTATGTGTATATGTGTATATGCATGAACATGATGAAGAAGAATAATTCTGCTTCGAGGAGAATAAGAGAAAAAAGCAGAGTGAGGAGAGCGTGCATCATTAATTTGGGCTCATTTAAAGGGTTTTCATAGAGCTGAGATTGTTGTGAAGTTGCCGTGTTAATGAGATAGATCTTTCATATGGAATGATGGCACAATTAGGAGAACAAAAGTGCAAGGTGTGACAATTTAAGCGAATGTGCTTTGTCAGTGTCTGAGAACAGCACCTCCGAGACAACATATGCATGAAAATGCGCTTATGAAACGAGCGCGCCGGGTTCTTGATGTCTGGACTCCGGCTCTAGAACACATTTGCCTTGTTACCGTGTTCCCTGGTGTCTGAAATCCCACCAGGATGCTGGGTTTCTAGGCCAGGAAATGGTATATTGAAGTTTACTGAACTGGATTTCCTTAAAAAAAATAAACTTACCCACAAAAACACCTTCGCTAATATCTTAATGGCCGTTGTCTTGGGTCGCGTTTCAGACAAGTGCTGAGCATCGTCAAATCTGCAAATGACCCCCCCTTCCCCCCCACCACACTTTCACTGGGATCTCACATCTAATTTAGAAAGGATATGAAAAAATATATATATACAGCTTCCTTTCCTCATTTGGTCAAAAGTCCCTGAAGACGTCTCATGAACATGTATCTCTTCTCAGTTTTTTGTGATATTAAGCTTCTGAAATGACATCATCGCTGTTAATTCATACAAATCCACATGTTCTCGTCTCCACGCTCTTCATATCACTGGGTGTCACACATCGTAGTTATTCGAACCTCCTCTGTATTGATGTTCACAAGGGCAGCTGCTTAACTGGATTTTAGCTCCACATTCAAGATTATTAAAATCAGAAGCATTTGATGGACTTCTTGAAAAATCATCCATAATTGCTCTTTAAAAAATAAATAAATAAAATGATTTGGGAAGAAAATACTGACTGAAGAATTAATTACAGGACTGGTGCAGTTACGTGTGATATAGTGTAACATATAAGCAAGAAAGAAAAATAAAAATTTAATCTAAAGATGCCAAATTATAAAGACAGGAGTCTAATAGGAGTCTAATAGGAGTCTTATAGGAGTCTTATATAAGTCTAATAAGAGTCTTATAGGATTCTAATATGAGTCTAATAGGAGACTAATAGGAGACTGATATGAGTCTAATAGGAGTCTTATAGGAGTCTAGTAGGAGTCTTATAGGATTCTAATATGAGTCTAATAGGAGACTAATATGAGTCTAATAAGAGTCTAATAGGAGTCTAATAGGAGTCTAATAGGAGTCTTATAGGAGTCTAATAGGATTCTAATAGGAGACTAAAAGGAGTCTTATAGGAGTCTAGTAGGAGTCTAAAAGGACTCTTATAGGAGTCTTATAGGAGTCTAATAGGAGTCTTATAGGAGTCTTATAGGAGTCTAATAGGAGTCTAAAATGAGTCTTATAGGAGTCTAATAGGAGTCTTATAGGAGTCTAATAGGAGTCTAATAGGAGTCTTATAGGAGTCTAATAGGAGTCTTATAGGAGTCTAATAGGAGTCTAATAGGAGACTAATAGGAGTCTTATAGGAGTCTTATAGGAGTCTAATAGGAGTCTTATAGGAGTCTTATAGGAGTCTAATAGGAGTCTAATAGGAGTCTAATATGAGTCTAATAGGAGTCTAATAGGAGTCTACTAGGAGTCTAATAGGAGTCTAATAGGAGTCTTATAGGAGTCTAATAGGAGTCTAATAGGAGTCTAATAGGAGTCTAATAGGAGTCTTATAGGAGTCTTATAGGAGTCTAATAGGAGTCTAATAGGAGTCACAGATCAGTGATATGTTGAGATTACTACATTAACATTGGTGTACAGAGCTGTCATGTATCACACACTGAGAGTGACGTCCCTCATGTCGGCCTTTTCTCACGCTCTTCCTCCTCACATTGTATTTCTCACGCAGAAAAACTTTTTGACCATTTATCATATATTTAATATGTATCAGTCTGCACCGCTGTCTCTATGGAAACGGGCAGGAATCAAGCACGTCCCCCAAAACAAGAGGCTACACAACAGCCAATCAGAAAATAGCACTATTGTATCTGGGTAAGATTTAACACAACAACCAATGAAAAAAACATATTCATTAGAGAGGATATTGTTGATGGTGGGTTTGAACAAAACCTCAACACGAAACAGCTCGTCTCTGGACGGGACATTGTCCTCAGTCATGTCCCTAAAAATGTCTGGGCTTGTGCTGAACTGTTGTATATGGGAGCAACATTACAACATTACTCTCTCTCTCTCTCTCTCTCTCTCTCTCTCTCTCTCTCTCTCTCACACACACACACACACACACACACACACACACACACACACAAATTAATAAATGAAAACTAAACAAATACTGTGTATTTGGTTAAATTGTGGTCAGTGATCCTTACTCCCCCATTTATTTCTTTATTTGTTTGTTTGTTTGTTTATTTGTTTGTTTGTTTGTTTGTTTCTTGTGTTGGAGATGTCACACTTGCCTGTCTTCTATACTTGAGAGCACTGCGTGTAATAGTTGTGAGGTTTAACTTCATTAGCACAGACAGTAGAACAGCACTTGATGCAGGATGTGATGAAACGTGTAAACATGTAAACGTGTAAACGTGTAAACATGTAAACATGTAAACATGTAAACGTGTAAACATGTAAACGTGTTCACGGTGTGAAGGATAATCTGAGCCGGCGCTCATCTGCCACATTTACACACAAACTTTCACTGCATTCAGCATTTCATTCATAAATAATTACTTTTCCATGATACATAATGTCTGTGATATTGTGTCTTTTCATGGACCGTGAAGGAGCAAATACTTTTATATAGTTTATAGAGTCGTATTTCTTTAATTACTATCGGCCTTGAATGACTTTGTACAGTCAGTGTATTTAAAGTCCAAACATAACTTACAGAGTGACATATTGGAGTTATAATGAGTTATTAATCACGTGTGTACGACCTATAAGTGCCTTATAGAAAATCTCCTGATAAAGAACCAAATAAAAATCCATGATGACTTGTCGCTAATTAGGTTTATAAAATGCGGCTGTATTTATATTACATGC
>NC_062518.1:1165196-1180196 GCF_022655615.1 Tachysurus fulvidraco
TCTCTCTCTCTCTCTCTCTCTCTCTCTCTCTCTCTCTCTCTCTCTCTCTCTCTCTCTCTCTGTCACTGTCTGTCCTGTCTGTTTTATTGTTTATTTTATGTTTTGTGTAACCGCCTGACTCCGTACGCTGTATTTATATATATTTTCATTAAGTTTCCTTCTGAACGTATGATTTATTTTCTCTGCAGCTCCACACGGATCTCGACGTTGGAAACAAGAACATCCGGTACGTTCTGGCAGGAGAAGGAGCAGGAACCATCTTTGCCATCAACGAGCTGACGGGTGACATCCACGCCATGAAGAGGCTGGACCGCGAGGAGAAGGCGGAGTACACGCTCACGGCGCAGGTCATTAACCGAGACAACAACGAGCCACTGGAGCCTCCGTCAGAGTTCATCATCAAAGTGCAGGACATCAACGACAATCCTCCGCAGTTCATCGAGGGGCCGTACCAGGGCTCGGTGCCCGAAATGTCGCCTGTCGGTGAGTGAACTATCGATTTAACTCCTAACTGAGATCGACCACGATATCAGATCCACTGTAGATAAATATTTCAAAAATGCACACGATTACACAATACATGATGTTTATACAACTAAAAACACAATACAAAATAAAAGTCTCCATCTGTTTAATTAAAATGTAAAACAGAAATCCTGCTCAATCTTTTTCCTCTTTTATTATGTTATAGCAACTGACGAAATTCACACGGAAAACAAATAGATATTTTTAAAGACACAATAATCCGGATGCATAAGTATGTACACCCCTTACTTCATACTTTTTGTCTTTATAAGAAAGACTCTACCCGGTGTAACTTCCTGATTCGGCCGTTTTATTCCACTCTTCCTTGCAAACATACAACAGATTGGAGATAATTGTGAGGGATCTCATGTTCATGGCCCTCATCAAGTCATTCCACAGACTTCTGATTGATGTCAGGGCTCGGACTGGAAGCGGAGTTATCGTCTTTATTCTTGTGCTCCGGGTCTTTATGATGCTGGAAGGATAAAGGGATGTTTCTTCTTCACCTCAGCTGCTCTACTCATGCTGGAGGGAATCGTGGATGGCTCCGAACAACAAACTTTCATTTGTTTCTTTCATTTTCTACATTTAGAAAATGAATCATTAATACAGTAGTTGCAACCCGGTGGTTGACCGACGTCTTATTTCCGTGACCTTCGCTGTCTACTTCCAAAGGACTCGTCCGGCTTCGGTGCCTCTCTCAGAATTACTCCCGATAAAGTGCCTGAGAAACAACAGCAAACAAGAGCAAAGTCTTTGCGTGTTAACTTCAGATAATGTTGCATTCTAGCATATTATTAGGAGTGCATATTAGCATATTATTAGCATATTATTAGCATATTATTAGGATTTTCCCCTCACATTTAAATGTTGATCATGGACTTGTCTGGACAGAGACTTTACTCGACGTGTGTGTAATGAAATTATCGGTCACATTTTTTATCGTTTATTAACTTGTTATTTCTTTCTCAATACTTTTAAAGTCGTCTCCCTCACCTCACCTCACACCAACCTATCAGCGCTTCATTTGATTTCAGAACACAAATGAAGATTATTTTTAATATTCTCTTATGGTTTTGGTATCTATATATGGGGGGTGGGCACGGTGGCTTAGTGGTTAGCACGTTCGCCTCACACCTCCAGGTTCGGGGGTTCGATTCCCGCCTCGTGTGTGTGGAGTTTGCATGTTCTTCCCGTGCCTCGGGGGTTTCCTCCGGGTACTCCGGTTTCCTCCCCCGGTACAAAGACATGCATGGTAGGTTGATTGGCATCTCTGGAAAATTGTCCGTAGTATGTGAGTGTGTGAGTGAATGAGAGTGTGTGTGTGTGTGCCCTGCGATGGGTTGGCATCCGGAAATATCCGGAAAACGACTTTATTTAATTTGCAAATATAAGGAATCGTGTGTGTACTGATGAGCAAAGCTCACAGTGGGAAGACTGGTGAAAATCCACACTGCAGTTTTCTGTTCCAAAAATACTCTTGAATACTTACGTCATTTCACCCAAGGAGCTGCGTTTAAGTATAACAGCTTCATACTGTTAAAACGTCACCATAAATTAACAGCAATTTCTAACAGTGTGGAGGTTTCTGGAGGTCTCTTGGCAGTATCCATGTTAACTTTTGTTCTTCGTGTCCTTCCATCAGTTCTGGAGGGACGTCCTGTCAATGGTGATGTCTTCGTGGTGATCCGGTTTCTCCACTTGTTGATGATGGACCTCATTATGTTCTGTGGAACATCTAATGTTTTGAAATTCTTTTTAATCTCCACCGATCTAATCAGTTCCACAGTGAGATCCTGCACAGGCTCTGAAATCTGTGTGGTCTGATCTTCATCAGCAGTCCTTCGAAAACTCCGGCAGGAAGGAATTAGCGTCTGGTCCGTGGTGAACTCAGAGTTTGCGATGACCCATTAGTTCCTCGGGAGCTCTCGGGTGAACGATTATAAACTGTTGTAGAAATGACATTATTTACATTGACATTATTTCCTGTCCAGTGTCACCCAGATGAGGATGAGTCTGGTTCCTCTCAAGGTTTCTTCCTCATATCATCTTTTTTCCTCACCACCGTCACCTCAGACTTGATCGTCAGGGGAATATTTTCGAGATAAATAGCAACTTAATTCTAAATGTAACTTTTTTTTTATTCTGTCCTTTGACAGTCGTATAAAATCAAGCGGAGCTAAAGAAAATCTTACAGAAGCAGCTGATCTTTATTTTTTTATATTTGTTTAAACAGGGGTGTGTAGACTTTTATACACACCGTATACACGACACAATACATGCGGCACATCACACACATCCTGAGAAAGGAATGCACAGGAATCCTACCAGCTTACAGTGTAATCCGTTTCCGTCTATTATTTATAACAATCTCTATCAAAGTAAAATCAGCAGCTGTCGTGACTTGTATATAACACGACTCTAACTCGGAGCTCCTGATTACTGCTGCTGCTGTGATGGCATTCAGAGCCTCTCATCATGTGCTTCCATAAATACAGTAAAGAAAATAGTTCTGTTTCACAAATATGAGGTTTTGTACTGTTTATTTTTTCCTTTAGTTTTATTTGTGACACATATAATAATTAAAAGAAAGAAAGAAAGAAAGAAAGAAAGAAAGAAAGAAAGAAAGAAAGAAAGAAAGAAAGAAAGAAAGAAAGAAAGAATTCTCCTCTACATCATCATTATTCACAGATTAACAGTAATCCTGATTCTGAATAATCACATATCATTCAGAGGCAATGTAACTGTACTTTATCATGTGGTGATGAAGAAGCAGCTTGTCTTCGTCACATACGGTGTGTATCACAGCGTCGTGAGATGATTCAGTCACATGTCACAGTGTGTTAGGGTCAGAACACAGAGTCAATCCTGGAGAAGAGAGGGTTAAGGGCAGTGATACAGACCTATGGATCTGTAACCCAGAGCCTGAACACATTAGCCACTTCACCTCTCACTGTGTCACAATGTGTCATATGGTATCACATTGCGTCATATGGTATCACATTGTGTCATATGGTATCACATTGTGTCATATGGTATCACATTGCGTCATATGGTATCACATTGTGTCATATGGTATCACATTGCGTCATATGGTATCACATTGTGTCATATGGTATCACATTGTGTCATATGGTATCACATTGCGTCATATGGTATCACATTGTGTCATATGGTATCACATTGCGTCATATGGTATCACATTGTGTCATATGGTATCACATTGTGTCATATGGTATCACATTGTGTCATATGGTATCACATCATACTACATCATATCACATTGTGTCATATGGTATCACATTGTGTCATATGGTATCACATTGTGTCATATGGTATCGCATCATACTACATCATATCACATTGTGTCATATGGTATCACATTGTGTCATATGGTATCACATTGTGTCATATGGTATCACATTGTGTCATATGGTATCACATCATACTACATCATATCACATTGTGTCATATGGTATCACATTGTGTCATATGGTATCACATTGTGTCATATGGTATCACATTGTGTCATATGGTATCACATCATACTACATCATATCACATTGTGTCATATGGTATCACATTGTGTCATATGGTATCACATTGTGTCATATGGTATCACATCATACTACATCATATCACATTGTGTCATATGGTATCACATTGTGTCATATGGTATCACATTGTGTCATATGGTATCACATTGTGTCATATGGTATCACATCATACTACATCATATCACATTGTGTCATATGGTATCACATTGTGTCATATGGTATCACATTGTGTCATATGGTATCACATTGTGTCATATGGTATCACATCATACTACATCATATCACATTGTGTCATATGGTATCACATTGTGTCATATGGTATCACATTGTGTCATATGGTATCACATTGTGTCATATGGTATCACATTGTGTCATATGGTATCACATCATACTACATCATATCACATTGTGTCATATGGTATCACATTGTGTCATATGGTATCACATCATACTACATCATATCACACACCGTCACATTGTTTAATTGTATATAAAGAAACATTGCACTAAATCTAATCTCAGCAGGTTCCGATCTTGTGAAATCCTGAGGTTCACAGCACTAATCTAAGCCTTATCTACCTTCACACACACACACACACACACACACACACACACACACACACACACACACACACACACACACACACACACACTAATTGAGTTTGGTGTTTTATTTACTACATCAGCAAATGTAATAAAGAACTCTGAGCATTAGCCCTTTATATAATTACTGTACTCATTTGTTCCATTACACTTCTCATTTATTCCATTCCTGCTCTTGATTGATTAATAGACTGGATGTCAGCAGTCCAACGCAGACAAGTAACTTTTCTTTCTTTGGCTGTTTGGACACGACATTTACTTCTACACTGTTTCTGTAATCCATCATGTGTCTGAAGCTAGAACGGCGCACACACAGACACACAGATGACAGGGTGTGTGTGTGTTTGTGGGTGGGTGGGTGGGTGGGTGTCTGAGGGTGTGTTTTCCCTCTCCGCCAGCGATGCACTCGATTGAACTCATCCATGGCGTTATCGGGGTTTGACAGTGACGTGTCGGAGATAACGAGCTCCGGGGTGACACGCCACGGCTCTCCTGCAGCGGCACAAAAAACCCTCCTTTTGTGACTCGCTCTTTTCTTTTCGACGCTGCAGATTAATTAAACATTAGCCACCGTTCTCTCACTAGGCTCGGACCTGACTTGGTTTGGTCTCGTAAAGTATTTATGTATTGGGAGACAGGCACGGGACGAGTCGAAAGCTCTTCGAGTTACGAAACCAAACAAGGAAGGTAGAAACAAACAGGTCCTTCACAGAGTCGGTGTTACACTCAGAGATGTTTCATGTCTCGGTGGTTGAAAGGCGATTCGTCTGGCTGTAGACTGCTGCAAAAAATATTTCAAGGAAAATTGACTTAGACCTGGAAATAGACTGTGGATGTCTGGAATGCCGCCTGTGTTACGTCTGATATACACCGTGTCCAGGGGGAACTTTCCATTAAGACGAAAAAAAAATGTTAGGATTCTGCTGTCATTTTATTTATTTATTTATTTATTTATTTATTTATTTATTTATTTATTTATTTATTTATTTATTTATTTATTTATGTCCTAGCCAGTGCTTTTAGAACATCAATTTTGATGGAAAAAATATTTGTGTGTGTGTGTGTGTGTGTGTGTGTGTGTGTGTGTGTGTGTGTGTGTGTGTGTATCCATGTGTTAATTTCTGTTTTCACTTACTGAAGATATACCTTCACACACACACACACACACACACACACACACACACACACACACACACACACACACACACACACACACACACACACACACACACAAAGTCAGGCCCAGGTCAGGTCATTAAAACATTATTCAGTGAGCATTAATTCATGTCCAGCTCGTGAGCTTTAACTCGTTTTTGACAACCGATTTCATTCCAATACTTTTTGTGAATAATAAATAGCGCTGTGATAAATTGTCTTCTTACAACGAAAGAAACTGACACAAATTCTTCGGTTCAATTCCATTATGTTAATTTAACCCATTAACACACTCGGCTCCTTTTTTATTTATTTATTTGTTTGTTTGTTTGTTTGTTTGTTTGTTTCACACTGAGAGTGCTGGACTTGATTAAGCTCTTGGAGGAGAAATATGAGATTCGATGTGATCGGAAAAGATTCTGGAAATGAAACTTAATAATGAGGTGAGTAAAGTGGGTGTTAATTCTTTTTTTTTTTTGTTTGTTTGTTTCCTGGAGCGAGTGTCGAGGCGTTAAAATGTGTCGTATTGCTGGAACAGACGTGTGGATCAGGGCCGGTGCTCTACGCCATCTGCTTTATGCCACCCACAAATAAATCACACACGATGATGAGCAGGAAGCTGAAGAGCAGGCCACGCAGGTCCAGTGTGAATAACACACACACACACACACACACACACACACACACACACACACACACACACACACACACACACACACACACGCATGACTGCCTGCCTTGATGCCATACTGAAAGCGGAGGCAGGTCGTATCCCGAACACTTGGAGGTTGTATGTGGTTTAATTTTGGACTCTGATTGGTCAGACTGTGTTGATGAGTTTTCTATAACAGCGGCTCTAGCAGTAGTGCAGCTACAAATCACATGTTTACATTAAAGTCTTTCTTTAGCAGCGGCTCATTCAAAGCGTGAATATTTGTTTAAAAAGATGAGATGTTCATGAGATGTTCATGAGATGTGTATGTAACATTTATGGAAGGAGTCTCCGGTGTCGACGCCTATAAACAGTCAGAGGTATGTAGGTAACTGGAGGAGTTTCATTCATGAAGGGATGAAAATAGAAAAAGGAATAACACACTATAGTTCATGCTGCTAAAGGAAATAACTCCACCTTGTATCAGCTTCACCACACCACCATATTACTAGAAGATGATGTTACTATTATACTGATGTTACGCTCATGTAGTTAAACCGAAGAGATGATTCCACATCGTCAAACAGTTCTCGTGTGGAGAATATTGCATCATCACATCATTCTCTTGATGATACTCCTATCTTCTACATGTTCATGCAGAGATTTCTGATGCCGAGTAAGTTAGTAAGTCATTTTTAGTCATTTATTGACACATCTGAGGACTGGACGGTGTTGACGTTCACTGTGGTTTCCTCCCTCTCTGCACTTTTTGTTTAAGAAAGTTAACGGCTATGAACCAAATCTTAATCCCGAGTCATTCGCTAATTCGTGCCGAGTGTCTGGAATTCCCAGTTGCCTAGCAACAGCATTTTCACGACTTTAAATACTTAGACGGGAAGGATTTTGTGAGGTCGAAAAAAAAAAACACAAACCGAGGTTTTGCTGCTTATTTAATAAACACACCGTGACATTCTGGAGGCTTTAGCGTTAACATTGCTACGCTAAACATAACAGAATGTTTATAAAGGATATGAAGAGACGCAAAACTTCAGCAAAGGATCCAGAACCGGTTTGTTAGCAGTGCTGATAAAGTGCGAAAAGATTAGCAGAAATTGTCGTGTTTCACTTTGAAGTCTGGACAAAGCGCCGCTGCAACAGTTCGTTTGGAGTAAGTGTCGTTATTTTTGTCTCACGCTCCGTCTTGTCCGTCCGTCTCCGCGAATCCACTTATTTATTTATTGAATGCTGCAGATGTTGCTGTGTGTCCGGTATGAGATAAGACTCACGGCTTAATAAAAATTGGGAGGAGAAAAGAACATTATGTCTTGGCTTTAGTTTCCTGTGCTGGAAGATGATGTGGTCGATGACCTCGGCTCTGCCGATGGAGCCGAACAAAAAGGAAATTCGGGATAATCTCCGTCATTATCTAATCTTCCCGCTGCTCCGTGTAGCTCAAACAAAAGTAGGCAATGCTTAGGAGCATACACATGAGAGATAATGCAGTAGTGGATTACTGAGTAGCTGTGAGAGCCTCGTTTTTTTTTTATTTTTTACATTTATATATCCATGGAAACAGTTTCTGCCTGAATATGACGACCAGGGCTGATGCATAAAAACTTAACTCTATTGTAGATGCTGTTTCTCGTCTAATTTTGTTAACACAGAACTAAAATGTATAAAATGTACACAAAAGTCACTTTAGAGGGCGGGGCCATATATGAGCTCAGGTTACGATGTCATTATAAGCACCGCGGATTTAGAAGAATCACATAGTCTATGCAGATAAGTAACAGATAACAGTTCTAAAGTTTTGTGATTTAAAATAGCTATCTAGCTAAATTAGCTAAAGTTGTCGATGAACGAAATCTGCAGTCGTTAGGGTAACGTTATAATGTGACACGTGACTAATCTATGCTAGCTAATTAGCTACATTAGTTGATTATAGTGACATTAGGACGATCTAATCTACACAAAAATAAAGACGCTGATTATTCAAAGAGGATGATGTAATGTTTAAAATCCTATCCACAGAACTCAGAAGGTGGACTCAAAGCTAAAGCTCCCTAGTGGATGTTAACATTGTAATGAGATTGGATTATTAGCAGCTAGCAAAGCCAGATAGCTATGTTAGGTAATGAAAGTAATATTTCAAATATACATAAAGACAGGATTTTAATATCAGAAGAATTTGCATATTAATAAGGATAAATATCGATCTGTGTAACTTCTTTTTTCACAGATGTTAAACTTTCTAAATATCTTGGCACATCTGAGGAAATTATGAGAAAATTATAATAACCATAATGTAGAGTTAATAATAATCACGATAATAATAATTCTCACTCTTACAACTTGTGTTTAATATTTTGCCACAAATTTCCACACAATGCTGCTTTTACGAAACAATAAAGCATTAAATCGCACCGCACGTTTTTTTACTTTTTTTTTTTTTTTTTTTTACAAAGAAGCAAAGCCGCCATCATCAAATAAAACAAAGCTTCTCAATCTCCAACTTTATCACCGATTCCTGGAAATGAATAATCGAGTGAGCCATATGAGGCCTGACAAATCCTGCACACTGCTTAAAGTTAGCGGGATTAAAGATGGTCCACGCTTTCAGAGTCTGTGCTCTTATGTATATTCATGAGATTATCTAGCATTTCAATTTCACCTCAATTAAATCCGAGTCCGTTACTTACCAACGCAGGTCCAGCACAATGGGAATTAAGAGTCATTTGCATGGATTGGACAAATCTCGTTGGATTTAGCGAAGCCGTTTCCTCACTAATGGGGTCTTTGACTTGCGAGGACCGAGACGAGCGAGCGAATTCCCCCATCAGGTCTGTGGAACATATGCTGGAATTATAAAGCCTTCTGGCACCGACGAGAGTTTTTCAGCGACTCTCAGGGTAATTAACGTCGAGTCGTGCGGCCCGCCTCTTTTTCCAAAGAAAAGGTGTGAATGACAATAATTGCTACATGGAAGAATAAAGCGAATAAAGCAAAAGTTGTTTCTTTTTTTTTTCCTGTTGTCGTTTGTGTGAAACTCGAGGCCTGAGGGAGCCGGCGTTAGTGGCGGCTTCATTACCGAGTCATTATGGCGGAGAGACAGATGGCACATGGCTCCTCCGCCCTTCCCTCGCGCTCTCCTGGCAAAATGAACGCGTGTACGGAGACGATGTGTCAGGATCTGCTAAATTGGAGCGCTGAAATAAAATCGAAGTGACGTTAATAGATTACCCAGAGTTCATTTGCATATTGAGAGTTATTACGAGCACGGGTAACAGGACTAACAGGCGAGCGCGGCTCTACTTCTAATAACATCTCTGATTATGCACGCGGCATCCCTGGCAGGTAAAAAAATAAATAAATACGGGCTCGTCAGCGGGGATTCTGACAATGGCAACCGGTGACTTTTCCCCTTAGACGGATTTATGGAAACATTGGAGGGGATTTTATATTTTCTTTGCAAAACAAACACTGCTGGAACACTTTATGACTAAACAATTTATTCAGACACAAGTGTGAGACTGAATCCTAATTAAAAGTCTTAATTAAATTAGCTTTAATTTCCTTCGTATCTTTCTGAGCAACAACTGAAAAGTCTTCTGTGTTAAAAAAAAAAAAAAAAAAAAAAAGGTCCAGAATGGATTCCTGTAGCTAAAGGAGTTTTGGTCTGATTAATTCTTGCTCGAGACTAGCGTAGCTAACAAGCGGTGGAAGCTAGTAGATGCCAGTTTAGCACTTTTGAGCAGCATCATTTCATCCTGAATCTGCATCACTTTTAAAGCCTGAAGCTGATGCAGAGTGACACCGCTTTTGCTAATTTATTGACCCTGTTACTAGACCCTTTAGCCCTCTATAATAGCATTATATATATATGATATATTTTAAGAGTAGTTTGACGTTAGCGACTGTCCTGTTCTCGATCTCGCTCTCGCTCTCCAGTTCACATCACAGATGCTGTTATACAAGTTAAAGCCTATCAACTAATATTTTGTATTTTACACTGAACTTATTTTAATTGAGTCTAATCACTGAGCTCCCTTCTCTCCATCCACCAATCACTGAGCTCCCTTCTCTCCATCCACCAATCACTGAGCTCCCTTCTCTCCATCCACCAATCACTGAGCTCCCTTCTCTCCATCCACCAATCACTCAGCTCCCTTCTCTCCATCCACCAATCACTCAGCTCCCTTCTCTCCATCCACCAATCACTGAGCTCCCTTCTCTCCATCCACCAATCACTCAGCTCCCTTCTCTCCATCCACCAATCACTCAGCTCCCTTCTCTCCATCCACCAATCACTGAGCTCTATTTTCCATCTGATCCTCCATCTAGACTTCAGATCTTCTTTTGTATCCTTCTTCGTGTTTTGATATGCAAATGCTCATGATGACACGATGAATATGCGAATTAGCACAGCGACATTTAGTGCTGTTTTGTCCTACACTGTGTGAGACACCGAGTGCCCTAAACTCTTATGTGCACAATGCTAAACTGCTAGCCTTGTGTTTCTGTTGCATGTTCTGCCTGATGGACTGCACTTTTTTTTTACTTCCTGTAAAATGTTGCAGTAAAGCAAAACTGATGAAATACAGCACGTGACATAATAACAAATGGAGAAAAAAATTGGAACCAGATGGTGCGTGAACAATTTTCCGATATTTTCAATAACCAGAGAAATTTTATGGAGCGGACGGTTCGTTATCACCGAGCTCTCTCAGAAGTAGCCATATTGCATTCTGCCCCCTCTACATACTAGCACATGCTAGTTCTCAGCTGTCTGATAAATGGTGAAGTCCAGCAGCAGGTCGTAGTGTGTGGCGTGTGTGTGTGTGTGTGTGTGTGTGTGTGTGTGTGTGTGTGTGTGTGTGTGTGTGTGTGTGTGTGTGGCTCGGTGGTGGCAGATGGAGATGGAAGCAGGGGGCTCCGGGGTGTGTAACGCCTTGTGCAGCTGGCCTACTGCGATGCCACATCTGCTGCTCCGGAGGCGTGCCGAGAGACACCCCGAGGTCCGGTCCAACCTCCGAGGTCGGCGACTCGAACCCAAAGCCAGGAACAAACAGGGACATGCTTTAAATCTTTAAATATCCCGACCTTACAGATTCACCTCCAGTTAATCAACGCCACAGGACCATTAAATATGTGGTGCAGCATTTATTTATTTATTTATTTATTTATTTATTTATTTATTTATTTATTTATTTATTTATTTATTTTTATAATAAATAAATAAATATTTTTAAGTGCTCCTACTATAAACCAAGATACAGACAGAAATGACTTTAAGGCAACATGATGCACTATACTGTACATCGATAATGTTTTTTCTAGGTTTTCTGGCCCTGAAATTAGCTTCAGCTTTAATCCATGATTAAACTTGATTCTTCCCATTTTTTTTTCCGTCCTTTCGTGTCAGTGAGGTGAAGATCTTTTAATCTCACTTTCAGGAGATACTGTGAAATATTACATACTGACCCTTTAAAGAAACCTCTGTCTGAAATGAGCAGACAGAGATCCCACGTCCCGTGTGACAGACTAATCAGCACAATCCAGGTATCATGAGCTATTCTGGGTTGCCAGATCTTCGACATTAAGAAATCTGCTGAGTCAAGTCCTAAACTCACATCACACCTTAAAAGCCGAGAGCTGGAATCCTTTCCTTCTTTCTTTTTTCTTTCTTTCTTTTTTATTCTATTATACACATCTTATAAATGTCTTCTCCTTCTTCTCCATCACTTTCTGCTTAATGTTATTAAGATCTAAACCCGTGGCTTGTGTACGCTGATGAACTTTGTTTTGTTTGAATTCTGGGGAGGAAAAAGCCCTGTAGCTTGTGTAAATAACCCAGCATGCATTGCAGGAAACACACAGATGTTTGTGGCCCGCTTGCCAATTTGTCAAATCTCCATTACAGTCTGAAACTTGAGGGGAAAATGTAAACAGCTCTCGTGTTCCGGCGTTCCGTAGCCGTGGCGTGGTAGACGTCCTGAGTAAGCACTTATTCTGCACCATCTGTCACGTGGAGGACGTTTGGAACAATCAGGGCAGTGTTTAATTGTCTATTATATCCACACACAGGACAGGTAACACCGGGACAGGTGTTCAGTGTTCATGAGGAACGTCTACAATGATGCTAACCGAACTAAAGACTTTCCTCTGAAGCTATTCGTGCGTTTAATGTCTGTCTGTACGTGTCGTGAGCTAGCGAGCTGTTTTACTTCACTTCATTCAGCTGCTCTCGCGCTTTTGCTAAGAAAATGTTATTGTTCAGCTAATACCGAGCCTCCAGTCAAACAGGACCCGAGTGGCTTGTTTTTGCTTTTTTTCGGAGTCGAGTCTATTACCTCGGCCCATTTTTCCCATGAGGCAGCGCAAAAAAAGAAAATTCACACGTGGCCAGGAAATGAAGCCATTCACGGCACGCTGCAAAAGATTACTAGCACGGATGATTGGCTCCGAACTCGACAAAATGACAGAGCGCCAGGACAAAAAAGACAAAATGAGTAAATATATAAGTATATAAATATATAAAGCTGAACAAAAAGCGACAGTTTTTTTTTTTTTTTTGCCTTTTTTTCTGGAAAAGAAAATCACAGTGTGATAAACGAATAGAAAATGAGAGAAAGCTGAAATGAGGGGGAAGAGAGAGAGAGAGAGAGAGAGAGAGAGAGAGAGAGAGAGAGAGAGACGCCATGTCCCGTGTGACAGACTAATCAGCACATGCTAGCGTCAACTGGACTGGGTTGCCAGATGTGTGTAAAAATCACCATAATGTACAATAACTGCAGAAATCAAAACAATCCCTGATCTCACATCACACCTTAAACCAATTAGCTGCATCCTTTCTTTCTTTCTTTCTTTCTTTCTTTCTTTCTTTCTTTCTTTCTTTCTTTCTTTCTTTCTTTCTTTCTTTCTTTCTTTCTTTCTTTCTTTCTTTCTTTCTTTCTTTCTTTGATATCCGTATATCAGTGACATTAATAACTAAATCATTTCCGGCTCCTTTTATTCGATGATTATGTTTTTAAACCTGAGCTCAGTTTGTAACCCAGATGAGTCTGCACTTTTCCCCACTTTTATTTTCTTCTCGTTTCTTAAAGCTCGATGTGAGAAGAAAAGTTTTATTGTATTATTAATGTGATCTTTATCAAATCTTGTAAAATATTCACTGAGTGAAAACAGTCCCGAGCCGAAGCCGGTCTTGGGGTTTAAACGGACGACTCGACTCGCGTCATAAAGTCCACGCGCTCTGAGCGGAATCAGGAGGAATGAAGTCAAATCCAGCCTCATGAAACTGTGAGGCTTTAATAATTAATCACCACGGGACCAACGAAGGAGACCCACAGGCTCGGGACTACAGCGGCTATGTTTTATAGAGCAGAGAGAGAGAGAGAGAGAGAGAGAGAGAGAGAGAGAGAGAGAGAGGTTTCTTCCTTTCATGCCCACAGTGTGCTAATTCCGACGGTGCATCTGGCTCGGTTTCCTGCGATATGATCGGATGCCAGAATTCCTCCTCACACACACACACACCCCACTGCCTTCCATCTTCTCTCTCTCTCTCTCTCTCTCTCTCTCTCTCTCTCTCTCTCTCTCTCTCTCTCTCTCTCTCTCTCTGTGTCGCTTTCCGACGATTAAATATGCAGGAGAAGATATTTTTTATCCCCTTGTATTTCTTGTAGTCGTTTTCTCTGGAACTCCTTGATTTGTGGTCACATGCTGGTGGACAGTAACATGGACACGACTCGACCCTGTGCTCGTGTCGGCGCTCAGCCTCGGCCTCAGGGAGGAAAAGCTCTGATCTCTGCTGATCCTGAGAGCTTTATTTACACTCGTACACCACGTCAGTCTAATTAGTGCAGAGATCAGTACAGTAGCCATGTTTGTTTTTCTGTCCTGATTCACATACACACCTGCTTTTGCACGCACACACACCTCCACGCCACACAGCTGTATAACACACAACTGCATCACACACACCTCCACATACACACCTCCACGTCACACAGCTTCATCACACACACCTCCATATACATACACACCTTCATCACACACACCTCCAGGCCACACAGCTTCATCACACACACCTTCACATACACACCTCCAGGCCACACAGCTTCATCACACACACCTTCACATACACACCTCCAGGCCACACAGCTTCATCACACACACCTTCACATACACACCTCCAAGCCACACAGCTTCATCACACACACCTTCACATACACACCTCCAAGCCACACAGCTTCTTCACACACACACCTCCACATACACACCTCCAAGCCACACAGCTTCTTCACACACACACCTCCACATACACACCTCCAAGCCACACAGCTTCTTCACACACACCTCCATATACATACACACCTTCATCACACACACCTTCACATACACACCTCCAAGCAACACAGCTTTATCACACACACCTTCACATACACACCTCCACGTCACACAGCTTCATCACACACACCTCCATATACATACACACCTTCATCACACACA
>NC_062518.1:1187696-1191091 GCF_022655615.1 Tachysurus fulvidraco
AGGCCACGACTTGCCCCAGGTAGGAAATAAAAGATCAGTACGAGAGAATCGGAAACGCTTTCATGTCAAACTCACCTCAGTCACCGCTGAGAGTTTTATACGTAACATACCACAGTTCTGTTCATTCACAGACACACAACGTTTACTTTATTTCTCTTCTTCTTCTTCTTCTTCTTCTTCTTCTTCTTCTTCTTCTTCTTCTTCTTCTAGATTTAGACCTAACCATTTGTTGCTTTATTACTAATTTACTAATTAATTAATTTTTAATTCAGTAAAAAAATTACAACCGATGAATCCGACTCGTGTTTTCCCGACACTTTAATGCTGATTTTTTTAATTAATTAGTATTTTTACTAAAATAAATAAATATTAACAACGTGATCAGTTCAATAAGTAATAAATTAACAGGCAACAAATAAAATTACACAATAATCTTTTAGCGCTGATGAATTTTTCCCCATTTTGCTCATCTAGTGTCTTTTGAAATGAAAAAAAATTGTACATTTTTTTTACTTGAGTAATAAAACAACCTTAAATAAATTTTATAATACAGATATAATATGAATATATCGGGACATGTTTTTATCATTTCTGCACGAAAGGATTGAAATAACTTTCTAGTAATATTAAGTTCAATCTCGAGCACTTCATCAGTTGTACCTTTGCTAACACAAGCTCAGAAGAAATGATTAGAAATCAGGAAACGTTGTGATTCTGATTGGTCATCAAATCTTCCAGAGATTTTTCTGTTCAAACCCCAAATCCCTTCCTTCAGCAAGCTACAGCTAGTGTGCTAAATATCTAAAGATGTCTAAAATGTCCCTAAAGCTCTGACGGTTATGTTTTGTGGACCCTCAGTAGAAGTTTGTCCTTGTAAAGGTCTCCGTGGTTACACCAGTCGGTCTCATGCGTACCTCGGGGAGAGGACCGTCGTGTAAATAACACAGAGTAAATCTGTATTACTCAAATAAACAGATTAATGACATCACAGTCTTTTAAATCCGTCTCTAGTCTGAGAATACGTCCTTACTCGACGCCGAGTGTCTTCAGAATCACAATTAATCACTCAAATAAAGTTTCATTTACTAAAGTTTAAATGACTATAATTCGGTCCAATCCCACGAATCCACATGGTAACGTTCATGATGTGAAGAAGTGCTGAAGCTTTGATTTCTCTTCTTTATCATCACTCTTCTTTATCATCACTCTTCTTTATTATCACTCTTCTTTATTATCACTCTTCTTTATTATCACTCTTCTATCGTGAATAAAACAATGGGTGAAAAGAAAGATCTTTTTTTTCCCCAATTCGATTTAGTTTATCTGATAAGCGGTAGAAAATGAATGAATGAATGAATTTAGTTTATTTCTATAGAGATTTAAACACTGGACATCTTTACAGAAGATGCAGCCGTCTGAGCGATGAGACTGGGGTTATGTCACTTCATTACTTTATAGGTTCTTATGTCACTTCATTACTTTATAGGTTCTTATGTCACTTCATTACTTTATAGGTTCTTATGTCACTTCCATGCTTTATAGGTTCTTATGTCACTTCATTACTTTATAGGTTCTTATGTCACTTCATTACTTTATAGGTTCTTATGTCACTTCATTACTTTATAGGTTCTTATGTCACTTCCATGCTTTATAGGTTCTTATGTCACTTCATTACTTTATAGGTTCTTATGTCACTTCATTACTTTATAGGTTCTTATGTCACTTCATTACTTTATAGGTTCTTATGTCACTTCCATGCTTTATAGGTTCTTATGTCACTTCATTACTTTATAGGTTCTTATGTCACTTCATTACTTTATAGGTTCTTATGTCACTTCCATGCTTTATTAATATAAGTGCAGAAATAACTGTAACATTTAATACAAATCAGATAAATTGTTAAAAGAAGTTGTAGATTAAAACAAAATGAATTCAGTTTCATTTTAATGCGGATATTTGATGAAATATTTATTAATTCTTCGTTTATACATTTTTCTTTCAGAATCTTAAAGATAAAAATAAATAATCACTTGTTAACAAACAAACAAACAAACAAATAAATAAATAAATAAATAAATAAATAGGGTGAGGTTTTATTTTATCCTTCTAATGCAAGTGATATTTTCCGCAGTCAGGTTATAATTCCTGGGACGCGACTGTAACACTTCGCTCCTGTTTACTTTCCAATAAACCTGCGTTCTTTTCTCTCCTTTTGCTCTTTTCACTCGACTTTTTGCCGAATGACAGGATAATAGAAAAGTCTAGAAAGTGTATAGGGATGATGAATAGCGAGCTCGGCGTCTTGACTTCAAACCCGAGTGAGAGAAATGAATAAACGAGAAAAAAAGCAGCAGCATCGTTGCACTCTGACTTCAAACCCTGCTTTATTATTGCAACCCAATTATTTCAGCCAGAGAGAGCCTGAAGTGGCCCTCAGAGACCTGTGTGTGTGTGTGTGTGTGTGTGTGTGTGTGTGTGTGTGTGTGTGTGTGTGTGTGTGTGTGTGTGTGTGTGTAAAGAAATTCGGTCAGCAATCCAAACAAGGACCTCAGCTTACCTGTCTGTTTTCAGAGCGCTCGTTACAGGAGGACACTAACGAATACACCAATTCTTCTTTATCCAGTAAGTGTGTGTGTGTGTGTGTGTGTGTGTGTGTGTGTGTGTGTGTGTGTGTGTGTGTGTGTTGCAAAGACATGCTGCTCGTGCTCAGTCGATGTTTCTTATCACTAAGTCAAACACCTTTCACAGCTCATCCGAGACTCTTCCTCAGTACTCATGGCGGCGCTCGCTGTTCGTCTGCCGTCTGATCGTGTAAACGTCGCAGTAAAGCGTTCTGTCACAGACGAGAGCATTTTCTTTTATTTACTTGTTCCTCACTTGCTGTAAAGCTGCTTTAAGGGTAGCTTATGTGGTCAGGGGTAGCTCACGTGGTCAGGGGTAGCTTACGTGGTCAGGGGTAGTACACGTAGTCACGGGTAGCTTACGTGGTTAGGGTAGCTCATGTGGTCAGGGGTAGCTTACGTGGTCAGGGGTAGCTCACGTGGTCAGGGGTAGCTTACGTGGTCAGGGGTAGCTCACGTGGTCAGGGATAGCTTACATGGTCAGGGGTAGCTCACATTGTCAGAGGTAGCTTACATGGTCAGGGGTAGCTCACGTGGTCACAAGGGTAGCTCATATGGTAAGGGGTAGCTTACGTGGTCAGAGGTAGCTTACATGGTCAGGGTAGCTCACATGGTCAGTGGTATGTCACATTGTCAGGGGTAGATCATGTGGTCAAGGGTAGCTCATATGGTCAGGGGTAGATCAAGTGATCAAGGGTAGTACACGTGGTTAGGGGTAGTACACGTGGTTAGGGGTAGCTCAAACGGTCAGGGCTTGCTCACATCATTCGGGGT
>NC_062518.1:1191591-1219091 GCF_022655615.1 Tachysurus fulvidraco
TTTTTTCTGAACTAGCCAGTGATTATTTCGGAATATTTTCTGAATAATTGAAGAATGTTTCAAATGTTTTCAGAAATCCTTTTATGCTAGCAAGCTAAGCAATAATTCTTGTTGATTAAAGACTCTTGAAAAATCCAGAATTTTTCCCCAAACAGTAAAAATGCATATGAAATGTAAATGGGTAATAGTAATATTATTTATTTATTTATTTATTTATTTATTTTTTACTTAGACAATTCCATCAGCATCCTGGCGAAGCACGACTCATTCCGTCGGCAGAAACAGGAAGTGTACCTGCTGCCCATTGTGGTGAGCGACGACGGAAATCCGCCCATGAGCAGCACCAACACGCTGAGCATCCGAGTGTGTGGCTGCAGTAAAGACGGCGTGGTTCAGTCGTGCAACGTGGAGGCCTTCGTCCTGCCCATCGGCCTCAGCATGGGGGCGCTGATCGCCATCCTCGCCTGCATCATCTTACTGCTCGGTAGCGGCTTCTAAAATTCCTGGATTATGTGGAATGATGTACTGATTTAAATTATAGAAGTTTTCTTTTAAAAGCATTAACATGACAGTAAAATAATAAAGGGGAGCTAGTTAGCAGCTACGTCAATAATGTTCAATTATCTGTATCGGTAATGTCCATTCAGTTCTTTTTGATAAACAGGGTAGAACATTAGGGAAATATTTATCTACAATAACTGTGTTTGCAGCTAAAATGTAGAGAACCATAAAAGGTTTGTTGTGTAAAAGTGTCCTTAATTACAAGCACCATGAAAACATAACAGGCTAACGTAAACTGCCTAGCGGCCATCAGAGTTCGTCTTGGGATAAAAAAATAAATAGTCATTTATTTATTTAATATTTATTAATTCCATGCCTGAAGTATTCAGTAAATTCAGTAAATATTGTATCTCAGTAATGAGTTTAATTCATTAATTACAATCTGGTTTGTTAATTGTTCCAGTGATCGTGGTTCTGTTCGTGACTCTACGGCGGCACAAGAGCGAACCTCTGATCATCAAAGACGAGGAAGACGTTCGCGAGAACATCATCACGTATGATGACGAGGGCGGCGGTGAGGAGGACACGGAGGCGTTCGACATCGCCACGCTGCAGAACCCCGACGGCATCAACGGCTTCCTGCCTCGCAAAGACATCAAACCCGAGCTGAGCTACAGCGTCCGCGCCGGACTCAGACCCGCCGCCAACGGCGTCGACATCGACGAGTTCATTAACGTCCGGCTCCACGAAGCCGATAACGATCCCACGGCACCGCCGTATGACTCCATCCAGATCTACGGCTATGAAGGGCGAGGATCCATGGCTGGGTCTTTGAGCTCGCTGGAAACTTCGTCGTCAGATTCGGACCAGAATTTCGATTATCTCAGAGAGTGGGGTCCGCGGTTTAGGAGACTCGGAGAGCTGTACTCTGTCGGCGAGAGCGACAAAGAAACTTGAGGCATTACTATTTTTTTCACCCTCATGACTTTTGCATTATGGTGCTCGCCAGATCATGATTAAAACACATCTGTTTCAAAATGGCGGGAAACTTTCTTGTTTTGTTTTTGAAAACTGTTAGAGACAAGCATACTAGGGTCGGTCATCCACATCCCGGTGTGTAACGGGGCTGAACTTCACCACCACAGTGTCTGTCGTAGGAGGTCACTGATTCTTGTGGAGTCTTTTAGATTAATGTTTTTGGCTCGTCGTTTGTTCGCAGTGACCACCGGAGGACCGACGAAGGTCACCTCGAGTGAAAGGACAATGTTTCAGAGATGTGGATGAACTTCCGAGGCCTCTGAACTTCCGAGGCCTCTCCTTAACGTCATCCGGCCAATCAGAGGAAGAAGGAACCTTACAAAATCGACTAAAAAGCAATATATGGTCTACTATGTTGAATGTATGTGTGTATGTTTAAAGGTGAGATAAGTGTACAATATTGGCTTTAATAGATATTAGTTGAGATAGCATTTGATACCGAGTGGCCGGATTTCCTGAAAAGCCTCGTGGCTTGCTTTATACACCCCGTTTGTATTCGCGCTCTTAGTGTGTTTCACACTCGAACATTAGTAGCCTATAACAGACTGAAGACAAGAAGAGAAATGTAGAAACAACGAGGCCTTCTTTTTACAGAAGCAAACATTAAATACAGTTGTATTTAAACATTTTTTGGAAACATCGACCGTGTTTACTTCATTAGCGTAGTATGATTTATAAATACAGTATATGAATATTCATTGTCTGTTTTGTGCTGCGGGTATAAAATTATGGTGTCATTTCAGTTACTCTTTTTCTGCTTCGCTTCGATCGTCACCATTTTTTATTTATTTATTTATTTTGTAAACACTGATATCAGTTCTGCAGTCCATCCTGTTTACACCTGGTCACTTCATGCTTCTCTCTTTGAGGATCAGCGTCATATATCTACATCTCAGCATATCCGTAGATCTATAAAGATGCGGCCGTAAAAAAGCGGGAGGTTAATTAATTCGAAGTCATATAAACGGATCTGTGCACGAACGACGTATCGGTGTATCGTTGCGTAACTGAAACTTGAACAGTGTATCGTAAATGACACCGCTTTCGGTATAACGGGTCACAGTTCAAACCCTTACCGATGCAATGCTTCCTAACAGAAAACCCCTCACAAGATACTGCATAAAATCATTATGTCATGGCTGAAATCCCCTCTCAGAATAACGTCATGACTGAAACCTTTGCTCGAGATTTTAAGTCGTGGTTGAATTCCCTTCCTGTGCATTATGTCCTAACAGAAACCTGTGCCATAGTACTGTATTAAATCAGAACTGAGAGCCCACAACACATTAAGTCCTGACTGAACCCCCTTCTTAAATATGATGTTATAACTGATGCTCCACCCAGTCCATTATATCATAACTTTGTTGGAACACTGTTGGCGCAAGTGATTAAGGCGCTGGGTTGTTGTTCGGAGGATCAGGGTTCAAGCCTCAGCACCGCCAATCTGCCACTGCAAAATGCGTTATAATATCCTTTTATATACATTTATATATCTCCAAATTATCCAGAACCGAAACCTTTCCTGATACGTCACTACCGACACCTTGTCCTGTACGTTAGAACAGAACCGAAACCCTCCTTACACATCACGTCAGAACCGAAACCTTTCCTGATACGTCACTACCGACACCTCGTCCTGTACGTTAGAACAGAACCGAAACCCTCCTTACACATCACGTCAGAACCGAAACCTTTCCTGATACGTCACTACCGACACCTCGTCCTGTACGTTAGAACAGAACTGAAACCCTCCTTACACATCACGTCAGAACTGAAAACTCTTCCCGATCCTTCACATCATGACACACACCTTTTCTGATGTACTGTATTAGATCAGAGCTGATGTTCTCTCACTTGACCTTGATCAGTTCCACCATCCTTTAGAATCCTTAGTGACATATTAGCTCATGTCCGTAATCGTTCTGGATACGAGCAAGATCGTTTCAGAATGTCTTTCTACTTACTACCTGCCATGTGTTACACTAATAAGAGATACTGTAGCTCCACGACAGCTGACTCTGGTACACGAGAACGTCAGTCACGGGATAGAGGACGAGCTCAGTGTTGGCAGCGTGTCAAACGTCAGCGTGTCAATCCGGTTAGAAAACGCATGAACGGATCAGGTGTAAACGGCGTCAGTGACGCTGACGGTGAGTCCACGGAGAACAGATACCGTGTGTTTATATGAATCTACTATATACGGAGTACCAGTGATCATTCCAAGCACAACTCCCCCCCCCCCCCTCCCCCCAGACTGTTTAGCGGATCTGTGTATAACCCGCCCGTCACGTAGAAACCCATCGATCATAAACCGCAGACGTGTGTGTAAAGTTCCACACTGTAAGATAGAAGAGAAAAAGGAGAAGAAAAAAAAAGCAGACATGTACATAGTCACTGCAGACATTCTTCAGCTTTCTTTCAGGACGTTTTGTTTCTGCACGTTAGCTCTTGCACACGGAGATCATCTGAACGGCGCTACGGCTGCCCGGGTTCCTCGCTCCGTCTCTACCCGTCCTCCGTACGACGGTTTTCGGTCGAAAACAGACGATAGACTTACATGCAGATCATATTTTCTACTGTGCTTTAACGCTTATATACTTGTATGTTGAATTATTTACTCTGCGTATTGTAATCTAAGATACCCATGTATTGTTTCCTACTTTGTGAAATATATTTTTATAAATATTCATGTGGTGGGACATTTATTATATTAACACACTGTGTCACAAATATCTATAGAATTCTATTCAAATTATTTACCGATTATTAAATAAATATACAAATGAACAAATAATGCTTATTATATTACATTTATATATATATATATATATATATATATATATATATATATATATATATATATATATATATATATATATATATATATAATTTATGTTTTGTTCCATGTTTTATTGCATGTTCCTTTTTATTTTTAAGATAATTACTAAACATATACTATGATTTATTTTATAATAATAATAATAATAATAATAATAATAATAATAATAATAATAATTAACAGCACATATCTCCTCCCTGCTATAACTAAGAAGCAATATTTTTGGTTAGCTGCAACATGAAGAGGCGTGGCCTCAATAACAACCAATAGAAATACAAAACAGTGGTCATGTGACTATCTGGCAGCCAGTTTGGTTCTCCTCACAGCAAGCGTGCACGTGTGCCATAGTGAACCTGGATGTTTTAGAGCCTGTTCCAGTCGCTCATCAAGATCAACATCTGAGACGTGTTTGATGGTAAGTGAAGACACATCATGAACAATGTTATATCAGAAATACGTGTGTGTGTGTGTGTGTGTGTGTGTGTGTGTGTGTGTGTGTGTGTGTGTTTGAGAGAATGAGACGATAAGTGGATGAGACGACGAGAGGATGAGTGGATGAGACGACGAGAGGATGTGACAATGACAAGAGGGGATGAGATGATGAGTGGATGAGACGACGAGAGGATGAGACAATGAGTGGATGAGACGACGAGAGGATGAGACGATGAGTGGATGAGACGACGAAAGGATGAGACGATGAGTGGATGAGACGACGAAAGGATGAGACGATGAGTGGATGAGACGACGAAAGGATGAGACAATGAGTGGATGAGACGGCAAAAGTATGAGACAATGAGTGGATGAGATGATGAGAGGATGAGATGATGAGGGGATGAGATGATGAGGGGATGAGAGGATGAGATGATGAGAGGATGAGATGATGAGAGGATGAGATGATGAGGGGATGAGATGATGAGAGGATGAGATGATGAGAGGATGAGATGATGAGAGGATGAGACGATGAGTGGATGAGACGACGAAAGGATGAGACGATGAGTGGATGAGACGACGAAAGGATGAGACGATGAGTGGATGAGACGGCAAAAGTATGAGACAATGAGTGGATGAGACGACGAGAGGATGAGACGATGAGTGGATGAGACGACGAGAGGATGAGACGACGAGAGGATGAGTGGATGAGACGACGAGAGGATGAGACGATGAGTGGATGAGACGACGAGAGGATGAGACGATGAGTGGATGAGACGACGAGAGGATGAGACGATGAGTGGATGAGACAGCGAGAGTATGAGACGATGAGTGGATGAGACGACGAGAGGATGAGTGGATGAGACGACGAGAGGATGAGACGATGAGTGGATGAGACGACGAGAGGATGAGACGATGAGTGGATGAGACGACGAGAGGATGAGACGATGAGTGGATGAGACGATGAAAGGATGAGAGGACAAGATGATGAAAGGATCAGTGGGTAAGAGGATGAGAGGACGTGATGATGAGAGGATGAGATGAAGAGATGAAGAGAGAACAAGATGATGAGAGGATGAGTGGGAAAGAGGATGAGCGGACGAGACGACTACATGAAGAGATGATGAGATGATGAAAGGATGAGATGACGACTTTACAGTACAGTGTTGCCTCCAAAACACCTAAAAATTGAAAATATTTAGACAATAATAATAATAATAATAATAATAATAATAATAATAATAATAATAATAATAATAATAACAATAATAACAATAATAACAACAATAATAACAACAATAATTGTTATTATTGTTGTTATTATTGTTGTTATTATTGTTATTATTAATACCATAGAGGAATTTGAGTCAGAAATGCAGAATAAAAACATTTATTTTATCCTGAAGAATAGAACAGGAGAATTTGCTCCTTTGCCTTTTTCTTACCCAATATTTCACTTTATTCGTCCTTTTACAAGCACATTTCAACATTTTTTTATGACGCAGCATCAGAGAAAGGAATGATATCCATTTTTCTTTCAAAATTACAGCCTTCAGACTCCACAAAGACACGTTATCCTCCTAGCTTCGACAATAAAGGAGCAAACTTCAGAAACGTGGAAATTCGATTCTTCACCAAACCGCGGAGCTGAAATAATAAATTCAAGACGTCGACGGTGTGCTGAAGACGGGGGGGGGGGGGGGGGGAGCCTCGGAAATCGGATACACGTCTGTTCACGGCAACAAAATGACACCTATTTCGGCTGAAATAATTCAGTGTTGTGTTAAATCTCTTTAAATGTTCCAGTAGATCCGATTTCCCTACTTTATTCTCTCTCTCTCTCTCTCTCTCTCTCTCTCTCTCTCTCTCTCTCTCTCTCTCTCTCTCTCTCCTCTTTCTGATCCCTCACAATCTAATCTCTAATTTAGAATCTAATCTCTTTATGACTACATGCTTTATCCGCTTTATCTACGTGTCGCAGTATGATCTCATATCACTGTATCAGAAAATCTCTCCAGAGGAAGGAAAAAGTCTGAAATGTTGTTTATTTTCCTTTGTGTGTGTGTGTGTGTGTGTGTGTGTGTGTGTGTGTGTGTGTGTGTGTGTGTGTGTGTGTGTGTGTGTGTGTGATCGTCTCTCCATCATAACACTCCCAAACAAAACAGAAGCGTAAGAACAGCCCAATTCCCTCCTTCCCTGCACCCTAACTAAATATCTACAAAGAAAGAGGAGAAAGAAAGAAGGAAAGAAAGAAAGAAAGAAAGAAAGAAAGAAAGAAAGAAGGAGTGATTTAATCTTCTCTCAGCCTCTGAATCACTTTGTTCATTAATCTGAGCAAAAGATTAGAATTCCTGCTCGTTCTTATCTGCCATCTGTCTTTTCATGAATAACAAAAGTTCTTGATCTTGTCGATTATTGACACAGAGTGAATTTATATAGCTACTTATTCCCACACACACACACACACACACACACACACACACACACACACACACACGTTTATAATTTCTCATTTAGATGATGGACCAGAACACTTTGTAATGAGAAATGCAATTTATTTGATTTTTAAAGCATAAAAATGTGGAAAAAACTCCAGACAACATGGCGGTCATGTAAACACCCAAACTACGTTTCCCATCAGCCCCATTAGCCCCATCAGCCCCATTAGTTCCATCAGCCCCATCAGCCCCAGCTCGTCACATGACCCGATGAATCACACTCACACCTGATTTATTTGACTCCAAATGATTCATCTGAACCCTGACAAAAGCACTAGAGCTATTTTTGGCTTTATTTCTAAATTAAACTGCAGCTACGACCGAGTTTCATTCAAAACTTTATGTAACTGATTAAAATCATAGAATAAATATTTATTTTCATTTTTTTAATTATTATTATTATTATTATTATTATTATTATTATTATTATTATTATTATTATTATTATCAGTTTTATGTTTTACCACAATATCACATTTTGTGTTTTATTTAAGGACGAAATACGAAATACTTTAAACTTAAAGTTTAAACTTTATACTCTTACAGAAACTTTATTTCTCTTACAGAAAGAAATGAATAAAAAAAACCTGATAATATTAAGTAGTCTGGCAACAAACAAACAAACAAACAAACAAATTAATAAATAAATAAATAAGCTAAGAACAAAAAAACTGCATCTGTAGAATCAAATTAATGAAATAAATGCAGTCAATCAATCAATCATTTAAAATTATTATTGCTATTAGTATAATTAAATAAATGAATAAATATTAAAAAAGAAAGAAAGAAAGAAAGATTTTAAAAAGAAAATGTTTAAGATTTTATTAAAAAAGAAATTATTTATCTTAACAATATAATTTTAATATTATTATTATTACAGATTTTTTAATTGAATTCATTCATCAGTATTAAATATATCATCAATTATGCATCGATTATCAGCAAGTTTTTATATTAAGTTTTATTTCATTTTAACACACACACACACACACACACACACACACACACACACACACACACACACACACACACACTCGCACTCACACACACTCGCACTCACACACACACACACACACTCACACACACACTCACACACTCACACACACACACACACACACACACACACACACACACACACACACTCACACACACACACACGCACACTCGCACTCACACACATACACACATACACACACACACACTCGCACACACACACTCACACACACACATAAACACACTCACATAAACACACTCACACACACACACACACACACACACACACACTCACACTCACACTCACACACACACAAACACACACTCACACACACACACACACACGCACACTCGCACTCACACACATACACACATACACACACACACACATAAACACACTCACATAAACACACTCACACACACACACACACACACACACACTCACACACTCACATAAACACACACTCACACACACACACACACACACACACACACGCACACTCGCACTCACACACATACACACATACACACACACACACTCGCACACACACACATAAACACACTCACATAAACACACTCACACACACACACACACACACACACTCACACACTCACATAAACACACTCTCACACACACACACACACACACACACACACACACACACACACACACACACACACACACACACACACACACACACTCACACACACTCACACACACACACACACACACACACACACCACATTACTGATTATTGTTTCGTGTTCTGACGATGCAGCAGGATGGAGATTATAAAACAAAATAGAATTGTAGTGTCATTAAAGCTGTATGAAGACCTGGAGCAGAAAAGCTGCACATCCTGGAGTCTGGAACATTAATGTCATTTTAAAGTAGAATAAGGCATAAAGTTCTCTCCACAGAACAGTGATGCATCTCTTGTTAAATGTTAATGTAAAAGAAGATCGAAGGGCAGCTGCTAAATGATTAAAAGCTCGTTTCATTCCAGAAAGGAAGAAACAAAGGAAACAGTGCAGTAAAAGGTTCCATTGTGCAGAATAAGAAAGCCGAGCTGTAATATAAAGCAGGATTCTTTTTTCTGACAATGTTTTTTGTCTAAAGGGAAATAAGTCGTTTTTTTTTTTATTTCATGCACATTTCTGACATTGAAGAACCCGAGACGACACGGAGAACGACGACGGTCTCAGCACCTGTTCTCACATTATAAATGCATTATAAAACCGCTCATAAATACAACTTTTTATAACTTTTTATTACTTCACAGTTACAGAAAGGAAAGACAGATTAGACAGAATCGTCTTCATGCTCATTCACATCAACATCTGATCCCATTGCACACGTTTTACACGTGATTCTGTCAGCACTCACATGTTTTTGCTTTATTTGTAAAGCACCTGGACGTTGTCTCATGTCTCATAGCATCTTTGCATAAGGACATCAGACAAATAGTACAAAAAGTTTAAGATTAATATTCGACTTGTTTTTAAATGTGTTTGTATTTATCTCTAATGAACAAGTCTGAGGTGACTGTGTTGAGTAAAAACTCCCTTAGATGGAAGAGGAAGAAACCTTGAGAGGAACCAGACTCAAGTGAACCCCATCCTCATGTGGGTGACACAGGAGGGTGTGATTATAAACTGTTATAAACACCAGAGAGTGTTATTATGCATAATGTCCTTTCTACAGTCAGATACAGTCTGATAATTGTGTATTGATGAGGAGGTCGTCGTCCTCAGAGGCCACATGGAGTTCGTATCTTCTCTCTGAAGGTCTGAAATCTTCATGAAGCAGAACACAACTGGAGCTGGAACATCTCTAGATGCCTCTTGGCTTCTCTGTTATATCTTCTCTATGCTCTGTTATAGAGTTTAAGAGGTTAAATCTCAGATTCAACCTATGGATGGGTTTCTGGTTGAGGTTAATAACAAAAATCATTTATGGGGGCTCCTCTAACCCCCCAAAGCCTCTAACCCACCTAAATAACCAGCACATTACATCAGGTGTTGTATCTGATCTAGACCGGTGAGCAGAGACAAAGCTGGACTCGGACTGTATTGGACTTGATGTGTGCAGTGTGTTAAGGATATAAAAGTGCAGTACGGTTTCAGTGTCCTGCTTTTTACACCGTCGCTCTACTTAGGCTGAATGCTGCAAGAGCTCAGTATGAGATACTAACTCAGTATGAGATACTAACTCAGTATGAGATACTAACTTCCACCTTATTTTTGATAGAGTTTTATCACAGTCATTCTAAAGAGCATCAATAAAAAGTAATAATAATAATAATAATAATAATAATAATAATAATAATAATAATAATAATAATAATAATAATAATAATAATTTAACTCCAATTGTGTCTGAAGTTGAATTTGTAATTTTTGGACTCCTTCAGGACAGAGAAGTTGGACTTGATGTGTGCAGTGTGTTAAGGACATAAAAGTGCAGTATGGTTTCAGTGTCCTGCTTTTTACACCATCGCTCTACTTAGGCTGAATGCTGCAAGATCTCAGTATAAGATACTAACTCAGTATGAGATACTAACTCAGTATGAGATACTAACTCAGTGTGAGATACTAACTCAGTATGGGATACTAACTCAGTATGAGATACTAACTAAGTATGAGATACTAACTCAGTATGAGATACTAACTCAGTATGGGATACTAACTCAGTATGAGATACTAACTAAGTATGAGATACTAACTCAGTATGAGATACTAACTCAGTATGAGATACTAACTCAGTATGGGATACTAACTTCCACCTTATTTTTGATAGAGTTTTATCACAGTCATTCTAAAGAGCATCAATAAAAAAAGTAATAATAATAATAATAATAATAATAATAATAATAATAATAATAATAATAATAATTTACCTCCAATTGTGTCTGAAGTTGAATTTGTAGTTTTTGGACTCCCTCAGGACAGAGAAGTTTATGCCTTAAGGTTTCTCTTTAAGCCGAGAGGCCGGTGAAGGTACGTCTACAGGTTTATATCTGCTGTAACATCCATAAGAACCGGAAATAACCCGTTTCATGTGACATTAAATATAGCCATGAACAGAGACGACGTACATCACATCAAAATCTGTACTTGGCAAATTGCTCTGGTCAAGTCAAGGAGGAGTAAAATTGTGTTTTATTACTGGGGCCAGTTCTTTTTTATGATGTCTACAAATACATATTTAAAAACACATGTGACTAAAGAGGAAAATATTAAAAGTTGATGTAATGGGAGTGAGTTATTTTCAGGATAATGAAACCCGGTGTGTTTGTGGCCGACTGCCCTGAGCAACGCATTTCAAATGTCACAAACAAACACACTGGGGCTTTTCATTTGCAGAGTTACAGAAGATAGAGGATAGAAAAATAAAAAAATAAAAAAAAAAAGGAGTGGGGGGGTGAGCGAGGAAGCAGTATGTAAAAAATAACAGCATTATGTATAAGTAATGTATTTACAATCATGCAGAAGTAGGCTCATGATTAAATATTTATTAGTGCACCATATGGGAAGAGAAGATGGGGAATAGAGCGAGAGACGGGGAAGATTCCAGATAGATCACTTCTTTATTGGTTTAGGTATAGAGAGATGGAGAACAGTGCAGCAATCCAATAACAAATAATCAGCTGCAACTTTTAACTTCTTCATTCCAGTTCTGTCCTTTTCCCAGAAGATGATTATGAGCAGAACATGAGCCAGGAAAGGAGGAGAACACGATTGTTTAGAGCTGTGGGTTCTAAGGACAGAAAAAAAAATGGATATATTTCCATGTTGCATATTTCTTTATATAACTTAAATTGTATTCCTCCTGGGGGTAAGAACACAGCCATGTCCTTCAGGGTAACCTTGTGTTTCCATAAGAGGCATGGAAACTATATGTAATATGTGAAGGAACTGGAAGGTTTTCAGGATAAAATTAGATCATGATGAATCTAAGTATGTCGAAATGTTGAATTTGCTTAAACCATATTTAGAAGGCATGAGGAAAATGAGATAATGTCATTGCTGTAAATTGTCATAACAGAAACCCCTGCAAACACATAACATCATCACAAAAACACCTCACAATGCATGACATCATCACAAAAACACCTCCCAATGCATGACATCATCACAGAAACACCTTTCAATGTATTACATCATCACAGAAACACCTCCCAATGCATGACATCATCACAAAAACACCTCCCAATGCATGACATCATCACAAAAACACCTCCCAATGCATGACATCATCACAGAAACACCTCCCACTGCATGACATCATCACAAAAACACCTCCCACTGCATGACATAATCACAGAAACACCTCCCAATGCATGACATAATCACAAAACACCTCCCACTGCATGACATCATCACAAAAACACCTCCCAATGCATGACATCATCACAGAAACACCTCCCACTGCATGACATCATCACAAAAACACCTCCCACTGCATGACATCATCACAGAAACACCTCCCAATGCATGACATCATCACAAAAACACCTCCCAATGCATGACATCATCACAAAAACACCTCCCAATGCATGACATCATCACAGAAACACCTCCCACTGCATGACATCATCACAAAAACACCTCCCACTGCATGACATAATCACAGAAACACCTCCCAATGCATGACATAATCACAAAACACCTCCCACTGCATGACATCATCACAAAAACACCTCCCAATGCATGACATCATCACAGAAACACCTCCCACTGCATGACGTCATCACAAAAACACCTCCCACTGCATGACATCATCACAGAAACACCTCCCAATGCATGACATCATCACAAAAACACCTCCCAATGCATCACATCATCACAAAAACACCTCCCAATGCATGACATCATAGAAACATCTTCCAATGCATGACATCATCACTGAAACACGTCACAATGCATGACATCATCACAGAAACACCTTCCAATGCATGACATCATCACTGTATTGTAACATGTAAAAATGTGTCTATAACAAAAAAATCCTCCCAATGGTTTAGAAACTTGTAATATTTTCTGAAAAATTATAAGCTTATCCCCAAAAAGCCTAGTACATAAAACATGCCATGACACACATGCTATTACAAGCACACAGCATACATTAGCATTTCCTGTCATCTTTGAAGATATGAACCAGGATCGCAGCTGTCATATAAATCATCAGTGTACTCTGTTGCACTCTGTTGCACAGTGAGGATGCTGGATGCTAACGTTTAGGTATTGACTATAAACCTATGCTCATTTGATTTCATGCTAGCTTCGATACAAAGCACTTTCTGGTCAACGTTCTAACACTTCATAAACGTAGCATGTTCCACTTACACAGGAAGATAAAGTAGGAAATGAAAACGACATCTGTGCTCATTAAAAGGGCATCGATAGCGGAGGTCAGTGATACAGAATGAACCATTACTCCATTACGCCATTACTCCCTCTACAGCAGACCAGCAGAGCAGATAACCTACAGACACACCATATGATGGCCTGCTCTACTTATTAATATTGTTGACATCTCGTAAGGCCGTTATAAATTAATGATCCGTTTTGTCACGTTTTGTCTCTGAACATGACGAGATATTCTTCATGTCACATATTTTCATGTTTATTAATGTTCTTTTCTCAAAGTCTAGCTCCCAAATGTACATATGGTCAACTATCCACCTGTATACATGTATGTACATGGTAACAGACCTGAGCTGTGAAGCGACTTTAAAGGCACAGACATATAAACCACATCATTTATTGTATTGGCAAAAAGTAGGTGTGAAGGAGGTGTGATCAAGGGGAGAAGGAGGTGTAAATAAGGTGTGGTCTATGTGTGAAGGTGGTATGAACGAGGTGTTTGCTAGGAGAGAAGGAGGTGTAAAGGAGGTGTGAAGAGGTTGTAAAGGAGGTGTGATGGAGGTTTAAATGAGATGTGAAGGAGGTGTGAAGGGGTGCAAGTGGGATGTAAATGAGGTGCAAAGAAGGTGTGAAGGGGTGTGAAGGAGATGTAAAGGAGGTGTAAGGGAAACACCTCCCAAGTGTAAAGGAGGTGTAAAGGAGGTGTTAGGTGTAAAGGAGGTGTTAGGGAGGTGTAAAGGATGTGTAAATGATGTTTAAATGAGGTGTAAAGGAGGTGTAAATGAGGTGTAAAGGGGGTGTACAGGAGGTGTAATGGAGGTGTAAAGGGGGTGTAAATGAGGTGTAGGGGTGTAAAGGAGGTGTAAATGAGGTGTAAATGGGGTGTAAATGAGGTGTAAATGAGGTGTAAAGGAGGTGTAAAGGGGGTGTAATGGAGGTGTAGGGGTGTAAAGGAGCTGAGGTCACAGAGAATGGCTTCACGTTCACACTGAATAGCCCCCACACTGACACAGAGTTCATGAGAATGTAGTTATAATGCATTATTATGTGAGTATTTCACTGATGTGTTAATCTCTTGTACATGTAATAAACCATTTATAAAGCCATTATGCTACAACATGATGAAGTGTGTAAAGTGGGTTATAGAAACAAACACTGATGTTATAAATGATTTTATTTCTTTGTGGTAAGAAAGAGGAATAAGTCCAAGCACAGGCTGAATTGTTATTAGTGTTTATAATTGAATATGTGCATGACATTTGACCTCCCATCCTTACTTACTCTGTACTGCTCTCATCTCTCACAGCTGCTGCATTTTAAGAAGAAAAAATACATTAATGTTGTTCATGTTTATTCTCTCTCTCTCTCTCTCTCTCTCTCTCTCTCTCTCTCTCTCTCTCTCTCTCTCTCCCCACCTACACTGTTTAACTACAAGTTAAAGCGTCAGTCAGTGGTGTCAATTTTAATGGTCTTGTTGCCCTGAATATTTTTTCTGTGCTATATAAATGTGTCTCATATTTAGCTCTGTTGTAAACATAAGCTTCCTTATTTCTGTGCTACATTTAAACATATATCCATTAGTGAAAACTTTAACCACTGATATACCTAGTATAATGTCATTACTGAAACCTCACCTAGTATAATGTCATTACTGAAACCTCACCTAGTATAATGTCATTACTGAAACCTCACCTAGTATAATGTCATTACTGAAACCTCACCTAGTATAATGTCATTACTGAAACCTCACCTAGTATAATGTCATTACTGAAACCTCACTAGGTATAATGTCATTACTGAAACCTCACCTAGGTATAATGTCATTACTGAAACCTCACCAAGTATAATGTCATTACTGAAACCTCACCTAGTATAATGTCATTACTGAAACCTCACCAAGTATAATGTCATTACTGAAACCTCACCTAGTATAATGTCATTACTGAAACCTCACTAGGTATAATGTCATTACTGAAACCTCACCTAGTATAATGTCATTACTGAAACCTCACCTAGTATAATGTCATTACTGAAACCTCACCTAGTATAATGTCATTACTGAAACCTCACTAGGTATAATGTCATTACTGAAACCTCACCTAGGTATAATGTCATTACTGAAACCTCACCAAGTATAATGTCATTACTGAAACCTCACCTAGTATAATGTCATTACTGAAACCTCACCAAGTATAATGTCATTACTGAAACCTCACCTAGTATAATGTCATTACTGAAACCTCACCTAGTATAATGTCATTACTGAAACCTCACCTAGTATAATGTCATTACTGAAACCTCACCTAGTATAATGTCATTACTGAAACCTCACCTAGTATAATGTCATTACTGAAACCTCACTAGGTATAATGTCATTACTGAAACCTCACCTAGGTATAATGTCATTACTGAAACCTCACCAAGTATAATGTCATTACTGAAACCTCACCTAGTATAATGTCATTACTGAAACCTCACCAAGTATAATGTCATTACTGAAACCTCACCTAGTATAATGTCATTACTGAAACCTCACTAGGTATAATGTCATTACTGAAACCTCACCTAGTATAATGTCATTACTGAAACCTCACCTAGTATAATGTCATTACTGAAACCTCACCTAGTATAATGTCATTACTGAAACCTCACTAGGTATAATGTCATTACTGAAACCTCACCTAGGTATAATGTCATTACTGAAACCTCACCAAGTATAATGTCATTACTGAAACCTCACCTAGTATAATGTCATTACTGAAACCTCACCAAGTATAATGTCATTACTGAAACCTCACCTAGTATAATGTCATTACTGAAACCTCACTAGGTATAATGTCATTACTGAAACCTCACCTAGTATAATGTCATTACTGAAACCTCACCAAGTATAATGTCATTACTGAAACCTCACCAAGTATAATGTCATTACTGAAACCTCACCTAGTATAATGTCATTACTGAAACCTCACCTAGTATAATGTCATTACTGAAACCTCACCAAGTATAAATTCATTACTGAAACCTCACCTAGTAAAATGTCATTACTGAAACCTCACCAAGTATAATGTCATTACTGAAACCTCACCTAGTATAATGTCATTACTGAAACCTCACCTAGTATAATGTCATTACTGAAACCTCACCTAGTATAATGTCATTACTGAAACCTCACCTAGTATAATGTCATTACTGAAACCTCACTAGGTATAATGTCATTACTGAAACCTCACCTAGTATAATGTCATTACTGAAACCTCACCTAGTATAATGTCATTACTGAAACCTCACTAGGTATAATGTCATTACTGAAACCTCACTAGGTATAATGTCATTACTGAAACCTCACCTAGTATAATGTCATTACTGAAACCTCACCTAGTATAATGTCATTACTAAAACTTCACCTAATAAAATGTCATTGCTGAAACCTCACCTAATATAATGTCATTACTGAAACCTCACCTAGTATAATGTCATTACTGAAACCTCACCTAGTATAATGTCATTACTGAAACCTCACCTAGTATAATGTCATTACTGAAACCTCACCTAGTATAATGTCATTACTGAAACCTCACCTAGTATAATGTCATTACTGAAACC
This sequence comes from Tachysurus fulvidraco, assembly GCF_022655615.1. NCBI lineage: Eukaryota > Metazoa > Chordata > Actinopteri > Siluriformes > Bagridae > Tachysurus > Tachysurus fulvidraco. Next base: position 1,208,866 of record NC_062518.1, read on the forward strand.
TCACGAAGTATAATGTCATTACTGAAACCTCACCAAGTATAATGTCATTACTGAAACCTGACCTAGTACAATGTCATTACTGAAACCTCACGAAGTATAATGTCATTACTGAAACCTCACAAAGTATAATGTCATTACTGAAACCTCACGGAGTATAATGTCATTACTGAAACCTCACCAAGTATAATGTCATTACTGAAACCTCACCTAGTATAATGTCATTACTGAAATCTCACCTAGTATAATGTCATTACTGAAACCTCACCAAGTATAATGTCATTACTGAAACCTCACCAAGTATAATGTCATTACTGAAACCTCACCTAGTATAATGTCATTACTGAAACCTCACCTAGTATAATGTCATTACTGAAACCTCACCAAGTATAAATTCATTACTGAAACCTCACCTAGTATAATGTCATTACTGAAACCTCACCAAGTATAATGTCATTACTGAAACCTCACCTAGTATAATGTCATTACTGAAACCTCACCTAGTATAATGTCATTACTGAAACCTCACTAGGTATAATGTCATTACTGAAACCTCACCTAGTATAATGTCATTACTGAAACCTCACCTAGTATAATGTCATTACTGAAACCTCACTAGGTATAATGTCATTACTGAAACCTCACCTAGTATAATGTCATTACTGAAACCTCACCTAGTATAATGTCATTACTAAAACTTCACCTAATAAAATGTCATTGCTGAAACCTCACCTAATATAATGTCATTACTGAAACCTCACCTAGTATAATGTCATTACTGAAACCTCACCTAGTATAATGTCATTACTGAAACCTCACCTAGTATAATGTCATTACTGAAACCTCACCTAGTATAATGTCATTACTGAAACCTCACGAAGTATAATGTCATTACTGAAACCTCACCAAGTATAATGTCATTACTGAAACCTGACCTAGTACAATGTCATTACTGAAACCTCACGAAGTATAATGTCATTACTGAAACCTCACAAAGTATAATGTCATTACTGAAACCTCACGGAGTATAATGTCATTACTGAAACCTCACCAAGTATAATGTCATTACTGAAACCTCACCTAGTATAATGTCATTACTGAAATCTCACCTAGTATAATGTCATTACTGAAACCTCACCAAGTATAAATTCATTACTGAAACCTCACAAAGTATAATGTCATTACTGAAACCTCACAGAGCATAATGTCATTACTGAAACCTCACCTAGTACAATGTCATTACACTGAAACCTCACCAAGTATAATGTCATTACTGAAACCTCACCAAGTATAATGTCATTACTGAAACCTCACCTAGTATAATGTCATTACTGAAACCTCACCTAGTATAATGTCATTACTGAAACCTCACGAAGTATAATGTCATTACTGAAACCTCACCAAGTATAATGTAATTACTGAAACCTCACCCAGTATAATGTCATCACTGAAATGCTGTCAGTGACAAACCTAAAGCCATCCTAACACATCGTTACTGAACAATAATCTATCAATAATTTATCTAATAAATGATTTAATAAATAACTGAAACTCTTCCTTGCACTGTAAGATATTAAGACAATGTGACATAGACAGGATTACAGTAATGACGTTATTAGGAGGGCTTTCGATTATAACATCTTATCTCAGACACTATGTCAAGCATGACATATATTAGGAGGAGTTAGTGATGATCTGCTGAGGTTCACGTTTTAGATGCTTTATCAGGTTACTTGGATTGTGAGAATGCTGTTATTTCTCCTTTTGGCATCTCAGCAGTTCACCAGTCATGAAATATGTCCCGATCGCCGCCACACCGCGTCATTTGTTCGATCGTATGACAGTGTGCACGGCTTAAGACACATGATATCACAAGCGCAGCATCATACTGACACCAGATAACCGTATGATCGTCTCACACTGCATCCGGGCTTCATTTCCATCTCGATGTTTTCCATCTAAATCCATTTCTTTTGAGTTTCCTCTTCTGAGTTTCTAATCTTTAGGCAAGTTGGACAGTTTCTAATCTAAGTCTGAGCGAAACAAAGCTCATAAGTAATTCGTTCTGTACGATAGAGATCAGACAGGAAAGTGTTTTAGCTTTACACTGTGTCACGTCTCCGTAGTGCTGTAAATCTTCATGCAGCCTGAAGCTTATGACGGTGTTGATCTTTTGTAATAAAGTCAAACGTGGCGATGCAGAACACCTGAGGCCGTTTATCGTGTCTTTCATATTCTTCTTTCTGAATCGTCTGCCGTGATTCGGTTTAGAGTGTGTCGCTTATTAAAGACACACAGCCGAATCGTCGACGCTTCATGATCTGAGGAAAATCGTAAGATACGTAATATAGCAGATAACTAAACACATGAGAACACAAACTAGCGCAAAAGGAATATTTAAGTATTTCCTTTCATGTTTTTTTTTTCTCAGTGACCTCAAACAGACCTCGGAAATTCCACAAAGAATAACGCAACTAATACGTGGATTTCTTTATTTAAAATTTTTCTAATCATGTTTTCTTCCTGATGAGCTTCCAAAAAAACCTTAAGAGCCAAAACCTACCATGGCTTCATTAAAAAAAGTTGAATCTAAAACACTTTAAATAACTCTTGAAAAAAGAGTTTCTTAATTATCCAACAAACTCTTGAGGAACCACATCGTAAATGAAATTGTAGCATCATTCATTCATTCATTCATTCATTCATTCACCTTCTACCGCTTTATCCGAACTTCTTGGGTCACGGGGAGCCTGTGCCTCTCAGGCGTCGTCGGGCATCGAGGCAGGATACACCCTGGACGGAGTGCCAACCCATCACAGGGCACACACACACTCATTCACACACACACACACACACACTACGGACAATTTTCCAGAGATGCCAATCAACCTACCATGCATGTCTTTGGACCGGGGGAGGAAACCGGAGTACCCAGAGGAAACCCCCGAGGCACGGGGAGAACATGCAAACTCCACACACACAAGATGGAGGCGGGAATCGAACCGCCGACCCTGGAGGTGTGAGGCGAACGTGCTAACCACTAACCACCCCCCCCCCCCCGCTGATAGGTTGGTGTGAGGTGAGGTGAGGGAGACGAATTTAAAAGTATTGAGAAAAAAATAACAAGTTAATAAACGATAAAAAATGTGACCGATAATTTGTGTAATTTGTGTGAGGCGAACGTGCTAACCACTATGCCACCGCGCCCCCCATTGTAGCATCACAAGTCATTTAATTTGTTCTGTATATATATATATATATATATATATATATATATATATATATATACACAGTGATCCCTCGTTTATCACGGTTAATGGGGACCGGAACCCCTCGCGATAGGTGAAAAGGTAGGATTGGCCCTAAGTTTGACCTTTTCACTGATGATCATCATCTTCCTCTTCCTCTTGGGCTAACTAGAGGAATCTTTCGCAAGGGCACGGCGCTTAGGAGGCATCGTAAGGGCTTTACAAAAATTTCGATCACGATACGCGAGACACAGTTGACAGCGTGAACCAGAGTGGCGAGATACAACAAGGTAAGAAGCTGGGAGAGGATGCGATGATGCGCAACCAATCAGCTCAGATCTCGCGCCGGGAACCAATCATGTGCCTCGTCTGAGTGCCCGTGGGTATGTACAAAGCCTCTGAGAGAGTTTCTCTTTGTCTGACATCCTGGGAAACCATTTTTATTTTTCGATGAATATTTTTGAAAAATCAGCGATACACCGAGGCCACGAAACTTGAACCTAATTGATTTATTTTTTTAAATATTATTTATTAATTTTATTTTTAATTGAAAAACTCTACACAGAACCTTTGAACCTTTTTATCTTTAAGGAAAATGGGCATCGGATCCTATAGCAAAGTGTTTAATATTCTATCATAAGTGTCAGTAAGACAATTGAAGCAATTTATTTTTTTTAAACAAAGAACCAAAGAACCCTTTTTTTTTTTCTAACCTTTCTCGGTAGAACCCAAACGAAACACAGTGACCTTCAAAAGACGTTTTAATCACAGAGGCATCACGACTCCATCTCTAATCTTCATCTTTATTGAAATTGAAATGGTTTTCTGTTTGTTCTCTAAATCATTCTGTCTGGCCCGCAGCACACACCAAAAGAAAACAGATTCATGTTGTAATTTCTGCGTCCAGACGGAACTGGGAATAAAACATATCACAGTTAAACCCCCAGTTGCGTTCTCCACTTGTGCTGCTCTGATTGCCAAGTTGCTGAAGAGCCTTGCATGAACCATCTGCTGCTCTATTCACGTTCCAGACTAAAAAACTTGTCTACGCCGTTTCCTTCTGTCTCCGTGTTTCTAAATAAAGCAGATTCGCCTTCTATTTTTTTCTCGTGGATTCCCTCTGGTGCAACATTTAAAAATCGATTGGGGGTAAAAAAAAATAGCTGCTGACTTACGATCGTGCGTTTTTCCGTCGAGAATTTAATAACTATATATTTTTAATGTTGCTTACTTTGTGATGAAGTCTGCAAGCTTCTCAGGGTCATGTTCCATCAGATGATAATTGGAGTTGATCAAAACGTATCGCGGCCGCGAGGCCGTGACCAAATCGCACGTAATCATCACAATCAGGATACGTTTGATACGCCGATGACGATAATTAAAGCGGTCAGGAGGAAAATCAAACAGACGGCTTCAAATCGAGAAGGACGTTGATGGTCAGCGTGGAATGTGAAATGATGGACTATAGAGAACATCACTCACTATTGATCATGGGTTCTTTCTTTTTTTTATTATTTATTTTTAGTTTTTATGAGAGTGTACAGGTACGCTTTTGTACCTCAAAGTACGACTAATATAAAAGTGGCTTCTTGGATAAAAGCATTCTTGAAAGCTTTATTTAGGATTCATCATATAATGAAAGGCCTGTTAGAAGCCCTGCTCCACTGGGAAACTACTCTCACAGCCAAACAGTCTTTTTGTAGGGTTCTACATGAGATCTTTCAGTGTTCCCCAGACTGACAATCGCGAGTCTCCTGAATATCCAATGAAACCTTAAACAACCCTTTTTTTTTCTTCTAAAAGTGTGCAATAAAATAATCCAACATATCGCTCATTATTTCCGGTTTAATACAGAACCAGTCCAGAGTTAGAGCTAGAAGATTAACTCTCGTTTAAAGTAAAGGTTCTTAAATAGTTCTTTGTCAAGCTGTATGGTTCTAACAAGAACTTGTAACATCTATGCAACCTTTCCATCGCACATTTAGGATCTTTGTGGTGGAAAAATGTTCCTTAAAGTATAAAAATATTCATTATGGCCCTAAAAAAGGGACTAAGTAAAAATAACCATTTACTGAAAGGAACTAAAAATAGTTCTTCTACAGCAGTGACACAAAAACCTCCTCTTAGTTAAAGGTTCTTGAGTTCTACTTAGTCCGAGGCTCTACTCGGAACCCTTTATAATAATAGAACACTCTGGTGTACGGCTCTACATTTTTTTTCTTAATATCAGGAACAGGGGTTCAGAGCTCGTGCTGGTGATGGTTCAGAGTCGGTTCCACTGGTGAACCTTCTAAGAACCGGTTTGCCTTTCCACCGGTTAGAGAGCATCACAGAGCCGAGTGTGACGTCACTGTATACGTGTCACGTGTCCCAGCGACGTTAGCGCAGCAGCGACAAACACAAACACAACAACAATGGCGGATGTTACTTTACTGTTAATGCTCATGACTTTGTGAACCTACATTAACACCCAAACGCGGCGAATAAAACGTGTACGTGCGGCTCCGTGTAATCTGTATAGACGGAGGTTGTAATCGATAAAGTACATAACGTTATTTTATTGTTAACACAGAAAAAATTAGCCTTAGCATGTAGCTACCTACTATCATGTGTGCTGATAATGTATCATATCACGGTAAAGTAAAAGTATATTAAACATTAGAATACTTAAGGTACATTATCAAATGCGCTAACAGTAGCCCCGCCCACAGCCCCGCCCACAGCCCCTGACACAAGCGGTTCTTAAGTCTAGACCAGCAACGTTTTGGTGCTACTTAAGAACCACTTTTCCTGGTTCAGAGCCGGTGCTTTGGAGGTCGAAACAGAAAGAACTGGTTCTAAATTAGGCTCCGAACCTGCACTCAAACTGCCTCGGGGGAAAAGGGGCATAAGAGTCTACGTCGACATTGAAGGTGTCGTTGCTGGGTCGTTTAAGGGTTAATTAGATGTTTTGGCATCATAAATAAAAAGCCTTTCCGAGTAAAAATAAAAAGCAACCATTTTGTTGTAAGGTTCCACACAGAAACTTTCTCTAGAGACAAAAAAAAAGAGAACTTTTATGATCCAGTTTTAAACTATGTCTCTTAGCCTTAAGGAACAAAACTCGTACACGTGACCTCACAACCAAAGGTCAACATTTTTACCAGAACCTTTTTTTTTTTTTTTAATCCTTGTAGTTCTCTTCCTAGTATCTTAAAGGGTTCTTCCAGAGTGGCCAACCGAAGAACTCTTAAACCCTGCAGGTTTGGCTATCTTACAGGTGGAGAAATATGAAAGCACTTCCTGTCAGAATTCCGTATAAAGCGAAAGCACTTTACAAGTGCAGTGTGTTGAAAATCAATACCCTGACCAGAAGCTCTTCAGCACAGCACTTAGTACTGATCAAGAGCTCGGCCTCGCTTAATGATGGAGGAAACATCACATGATCAACCGCAAACCATTTCAGGATTTCATCTTCGCGGAAATCGGGTTCACTTAATGCCACCCCGATGTCTTCTCTCAATAAATACGATGATAAATAAATAAATAACCGACCACGACCGGGCTTTTATCGGCGCCTCGGAGCGTCTGCTGCGTTTAGGATCTAAATGCTAGTGAAAGATTTACACATTTCACCCTTTACTCACTTATTTATTTATTTGTTAAATGAAAGGATGGTTCCGTACGTGAGCGGAATCTTCTCCGGAGATCATGATATGTTGCAACGATCGGCCGGAATTGCGTCTCGGTGCGATTTCTTTATTAAAAATGCAGTTTTTAGTTGAGGACTTGCCGTAATCAGACTTACGAAGTAAAGAAAATGGAGCTTATTATCAGCTATGCAGCCCATTAGTGCGTCGGCGTGTGTTTTAGAGCTCTGTGAGGTCTTTACTGTTTAATGCGCTGCATCGACGTGAGGCGTCGAGGCCCTGGTGAGACGCTGGCCTCCGCTTTGATAGCATCGTTTATATTTCATGAGCAGTCTAATGCCAACGAGTGTAACACAGATCCACCTGAGCGTTATGAAGATGGACACAAGCTTGGGAAGATGTTCAGCAGGCTTTATAAATGCTCAAAGGCATTAAGGATGGGGAAAGAAGCAGAATCAGAGCCGACGAGATGGATGGACTGCCGAGGCCTGGTTTCAAAAGCGATTTAGGGGTCCAAGCACCGAATGCCGGAAATATCCTGAATTAATTCGTCATCAATGTCACTCATATTATTGATACAATTATTGTTATAGTAATGTAATGATCACTGGAACATTACATTAGTCCTGTTAGTTTTGGCTTGTGTTTTTTAATGTTATGGTTTTTATGTCTTTTATTTTGTAACCTGTCTTGTATCGTTTGCGTCTTGCTTCCCTTGTCGTCATGTTCTCTGGCCTAGTGTATGTCATGTTCTGATTGGTTGTTGTTAGTCATGTGTTCCTGTTGTCATTTGTCATTGGTTCCCTGTAAATATTTAACCCTGAGTGTTTCCCATGTTCTTGGTCGGTTGTTGTTCCTTTATGGCTGTTGTGTGTGTTCATGTTTCTCGTCTTGTTTTGTCATTGCAGTACCCAGGATAATGTTTTTGTTTAATAAATCTTTGCCCGTTATGACAGTATTGTTGAATTTACTGTCGGATGTAATGAGCAAGTGGGCACGGTGGGTTAGCGGTTAGCACGTTCGCCTCACACCTCCAGGGTCGGGGGTTCGATTCCCGCCTCCGCCTCGTGTGTATGGAGTTTGCATGTTCTCCCCGTGCCTCGGGGGTTTCCTCCGGGTACTCCGGTTTCCTCCCCCTGTCCAACGACATGCATTGTAGGTTGACTGGCATCTCTGGAAAATTGTCCGTAGTGTGTGAGTGTGTGTAAATGAGAGTGTGTGTGTGCTGTGATGGGTTGGCACTCCGTCCAGGGTGTATCCTGCCTCGATGCCCGATGATGCCTGAGATAGGCACAGGCTCCCCGTGACCCGAGAAATTCGGATAAGCGGTAGAAGATGAATGAATGGATGAATGAATGTAATGAGAATCCAGGATGGAGATAAAAAGAGAAGGAAAGGTCTTTATATCGGCTGTGACATAAATGTGAGCTAGTTTCCAGAAAATATTCCACACGGGTAAAAGGATGTTCTCTGTTCTATGCTGCTGCTGGTTATTTTACTATTTCTGCACAACCCCGAGTGGCTTATTCCTTATTGTCAGATAGTAGATTCAGTATAATAAAGCAGCTGTAGGTCTGAGTTGTAGCTTCGTGTCTCTGAAGCTGTGATTGTTTTACTAGAAGAGGGTCGTGTGCTTGGTGTCAGAGCCAAGTGAAAACAAACATCACGATATCTTCATTTTATTTTTGGCGCCGTTGTTTTAGCATTTAACGAAACAAAAAAGCGGTCTGGTGAAACGACAGATCTACGGGAGAAGAGGAAGCCGCGCCGGGCGAATGTTTTTCCGGATGAAGTTTAAGTGGCGCACTTATCGCAAAAAAGCTCTCAGAGCGCAGAAAGTCGCCTCTGACTCGATTCGTTCGTTTATTTATTTATTTAGTAATTGTTTTAAACAAAGCTCTTGTGGATTAGAATATTTTGATGCAAATCAGGCACATGGCATTTACTTGTCCAAACCGTGACAGTGTTTTGCTTTTGTTCTTTTGGAAAGGTTAACAAAAGGCCCCTGGTGAGATGATTAGTTTGGAGCTCTCAAGGGTAGAAGATGGAAAGAAGACAGGAGAAGAGAAATGTGCAAAAATCTGTCCAAACACATACAGTCACACACACACACACACACACACACACACACACACACACACACACACACACACACACACACACACACACACAAGCACAGCTTGTTAATTAAGCAGAAAGACTTTAATCAGAAAACGGTGAGGCTGAAAAAAAAAAGGAAACAATCTCTGGGACTCTCTCTCCGGTTCTGTGCTGCTGGATGTGATTGAAAAGTGTACTTTAAACTAATTAAACCTGAGAGAAGATGTCGAAGAGCCAGACATGGATACAATTAACAAGAAGAACCTCTCATGCACACCACTGCAAACGACTCCACATGTCTGACTGAAATGTCATGCATTATGACTACAAATACTAACTAACTAACTCTCTTACTAAATCTCTCTCTCTCTCTCTCTCTCTCTCTCTCTCTCTCTCTCTCTCTCTCTCTCTCTCTCCTATATATATATATATATAGTCACACAGTAATCATCGGGCAGTAGATGAGGCTTGATTACTTCTGCTGCAGGACTCTAGAGTTTGATTAAGCTACAAGGCGATTCATGTAGGAAGTTTAATGAAATGATGTTCGCACTTCAATTAAAAACCGAATCGTTTTACCAGAAGGCGTTGTGTGAAATAAACAAACACGAGTAACGTGGATTATCCGGGGAGGAAAAAAAAGGAACATATGCTCAGGTGGAAGCGTGATGTCCCGGCAGCGAAGGATCAGTGGTGGGCGCCGTGCCAAAGAGACTCGACATTCAGAGTTGGGTTAGAGGCTAGCTGGAGGTGGTGAGAACGTGAGCCATTTAAAGGGACAGAAACCAACTGGATAAGCAGCAGATTAGTGTCACACACACACACACACACACACACACACACACACACACAGCAAAAGCTTATTCGCCTAACGTTAATTTATGGAAGGAGTCTCCAATGTCAGCACTTTGTTAGTCAGAGGTAGAGATCTTCACGGGTCCACTTAGATCCGAAAACCCGAGGTCCGATCCGAGACCGAGCGGGTTCGGGTGTAAAAGTTTCACGTGTACCTCGGACACGGGTCGGGTCTAATAATAGCGGCGTCGGGTCTCGGGTAGTTTAAAATGAATGTGTTTTTACCGAACGGACCCAAGAAGACCCGAACTACTGTATCTTGTGTGTACATCGACTCGAGTCCTTTTCCAACCTCTCCTCTGTTTGCCAAGACCGCTTGCGACATGCGGCTGGTGACGTGCCAATGACCTGTCAATCAATTTTGAATCCACTCTGTAGCGGTTACTTTAGTGTAGAG
>NC_062518.1:1224091-1226591 GCF_022655615.1 Tachysurus fulvidraco
GTGTGAGGTGTGAGTGAGGTGTGTGTGAGGTGTGTGTGAGGTGTGAGTGAGGTGTGAGTGAGGTGTGTGTGAGATGTGTGAGGTGTGTGTGAGGTGTGAGTGAGGTGTGTGAATGAGGTGTGAATGAGATGTGAGTGAGGTGTGAGTGAGGTGTGTGTGTGAGGTGTGAGGGAGGTGTGAGTGAGGTGTGAGTGTGAGGTGTGTGTGAGGTGTGAGGGAGGTGTGAGTGAGGTGTGAGTGTGAGGTGTGTGTGTGTGTGTGTGTGTGTGTGTGTGTGTGTGTGTGTGTGTGTGTGTGTGATGGAGATTATATCACATAGTTAGATTTTTTTCATGAATAAAATGTAATGAGTGTGAAGGACCATGTGACCTTATTATCTGCTGCACTTACAGACAAACTTAAGCTTCATTCAGCATTTCAGCCAGAATCGCCTGTAACAAGCCACGCCTCCGTATTAGATAAGCCACGCCCCCTGTCTGTGTAACTCTCATGTAACTTTTGTACTTAAATCTGTGGAAATCTAAATTTCAGCTAATTACTCTCTCTCTCTCTCTCTCTCTCTCTCTCTCTCTCTCTCTCTCTCTCTCTCTCTCTCCTCTCCCTCACTCTCTCTCTCTCTCTCTCTCTCTCTCTCTCTCTCTCTCTCTCTCTGTCCCTCTTCATCTTTCTCTCTTGCATATGCCTTTTTCCTTATCTCTTCTTGTCTGTGACTTATTTTGGCTATCTATCTATCTATCTATCTATCTATCTATCTATCTATCTATCTATCTATCTATCTATCTATCTATCTATCTATCTATCTATCTATCTATCTATCTATCTATCTATCTCCACGTCTCTTTCTGAGAAACAGAGTGTTTGTACTGTTCTGGACAAAGTGCTGACTCTGGAGCAGTTCTGAACCCTACGGAGCACATCTGTGCTTTCTGCCTCCTTCAGTCTTCCTTTTTTGCATGCTCACACACACACACACACACACACACACACACACACACACACACACACACACACACACACACACACACACACGTATGACATTAAGCAGAGTCACTCCTGCTGTGTTGGAGTTAGTGTAGTTTAGTAAATGACTTTGCGCATCATAAATTGCTCGTAAAATTCTATTTACCAGAAAATGAACTCCATGAAGTTTCACAGGAGCTGGAAAGTTCTCTCGCTGTCACGTATCACTCACGATCGCACCGCCGGTGATGTTTGTGCTTCGTCCATGCGCTCGCTGATCGATAGAACAAACCGAAGATAACACGGAGCCTGAACTTCACCCACATTAATAACCCCGAGACGATTCGATGAAGTAATGATTGTTTGGACGTGATTCTGTTTTCCCTGCAGGCTGTAATCCATACGTCTGGTCCTGAAGTAGCTCCAGATCTGCATTGTGAAGTGCTCAGCTTCATTAAATCATAAAGAATAATTAAGTAAAAGTAACTTTAAAAGTAGGGAGGCACGGTGGCTTAGCGGTCAGCACGATCGCCTCACACCTCCAGGGTCGGGGGTTCGATTCCCACCTCCACCTCGTGTGTGTGGAGTTTGCATGTTCTCCCCGTGCCTCGGGGGTTTCCTCCGGGTACTCCGGTTTCCTCCCCGGTCCAAAGACATGCATGGTAGGTTGATTGGCATCTCTGGAAAATTGTCCGTAGTGTGTGAGTGTGTGTGCCCTGTGATGGGTTGGCACTCCGTCCAGGGTGTATCCTGCCTCGATGCCCGATGACGCCTGAGATAGGCACAGGCTCCCCGTGACTCGAGACGTTCAGATAAGCGGTAGAAGATGAATGAATAAACTTTAAAAATAAAATAAAAAAAAAAGAAATCCATATTGTACATAGTTTATTTGTTTGTTTGTTTGTTTGTTTGTTTTCTCTTTTAAATGATTTATCTCTGGTGATCTGTACAATGCATGATGGGAGGAAGTGTTTTATTCCGACTTTACAGAAAGAGAAGCGCATTACTCTCTCGCCACTATGTAAATATTTCACATATGCTTGACTTAATTTGACTTTCCATGAAGACTAAGCGCTTAAAAATTACCTAATTAAATGCGCCGTTCTCTTCTCCACATCCCTACGAGAAACTAAATGCAGAAGATTCAATTATGTTTTGTAGGTTTTTGTCTTTTATTTCCATAATGTAGGCTTTAATGGAATTGCTTCTCTAAGAGCAAAGCGTCGGTATTTATCATTTGAAATTCAGATGGGTGCCTTTTGGAAACTTGCTGACAAAATTGAAATCCATAAAAGTGCTTACGCAAAGCAGTTTCACCTCATTTAATTAGGCGGAGAGGATCGTATGAGTAAAACAGACGTACGGAGGCTCGAAGCTACCGAGGATAATTGTCACGATGAGCCGATCCTCTGCGTTCGGAGGAGCTCAGACGTCCTAATCTGCTCGCTTGCCACCAGGAAACGCCTAATTACTGAAGATTACACCACAGAGCTGCTGATTCCTGGATTCTGATGGTCAGGAAGCTTCGATTGATTTATAA
>NC_062518.1:1231591-1239091 GCF_022655615.1 Tachysurus fulvidraco
TCCGTGATGATTACCGAGATGGCACATTCGGACGGGACTAAAATCACAGAGAAGCTCTGGTAATAATTACTTTACCCCCCCACGTCCCCACGTAGAACTGATCCCGTCCGAATAGGGCTTAAGACTGGGAGGCAGCGCCAGGCGAGTTACACCACCACATGTGAATGGACATTGTGGATGCCCGGGCTAAGGTATCTGCTTTAACAGTTGTCTGAGCTTTCGCGAAAGCCGGCATCATTGCTGAACAGCCACCCGGCAACGAGACCGACTCCGACGATGATGAGAGGGAACACGGCATGTTTGATGGCGGAATCGCTCAGCTGTTCAATTCAGACGCAGAAGATGAGGACTTTGATGGATTTGTAGGAGAAGATTGATTAAAAAATAATGTGTGTGTTATTAAATAGTAGAATAAAGTGCAACTAAACTCACTGTTTTGCTTCCATTAACTTTTTTTTGTAGACCGTATGTTTTAGCATGCGCTTTATAATACGCCTTACGGTATGGTGTGAAAAATACGGTAAATCTAATGTTGTTTTTTCTGTATTTTTCAAATCCGAAGCTTCCTCTAGGCTTTAATTTAGTTTTACATGCAGTGATAGTTTCACTTTATTAAATTATACCTGAATACCTCCTTTACTATTAATGCTTCTGTGCTTAGCATTGCAGTGTGTTTAGAGCAAACCGAGAGCTGTTTGGACTTTAGAAGAACTTTTCTGTTGATATTTATTTATCTTGCAGTAACCAGATAAACGATTGACGTACGTTATGTTTGATTCTGTCCGATCTGTTTAACAATATAATCATGTAGAAACATTACTAATTACTTTATAATCTTATTCATGAGGAGTTGGAAATATTATAGGGGACACGGCGGCTTAGTGGTTAGCATGTTCGCCTCACACCTCCAGGGTCGGGGGTTCGATTCCCACCTCCGCCTTGTGTGTGGAGTTTGCATGTTCTCCCCGTGCCTCGGGGGTTTCCTCCGGGTACTCCGGTTTCCTCCCCCGGTCCAAAGACATGCATGGTAGGTTAATTGGCATCTCTGGAAAATTGTCCGTAGTGTGTGTGTGTGTGAGTGAATGAGAGTGTGTGTGTGCCCTGTGATGGGTTGGCACTCCGTCCAGGGTGTATCCTGCCTCGATGCCCGATGACGCCTGAGATAGGCACAGGCTCCCCGTGACCCGAGAAGTTCGGATAAGCGGTAGGGAATGAATGAATGAATGTTTGAATTTTTTATTGACATTGATTTCATGTCAAAACTTTATACAACAAATTAAACTGTGAATCATTCAAAATATTGACCATATTCCAAAATGGTCCAGTATTTGTTTGATATCAGCGCGACACACACCACTTTATAAATGGGATTATGGGATTATCTTAAACCGCTCTTTAATATCGAACATCATGAATCACTGTGTATTTTAATCCGTGTGCTCTGCGGGTCGCGTCGCGGGCTGTACGGTTTTCCCACAGCTCTCCGAAGGTCCCCGCATGGGGGCGTCCGTTATTCGAGGCGTGACGTAAAGCGGGGAAGGTCGTTAAAATAAAAACAATAAAAAGCACTCGACTGTAGCGTCGTGCCTAAGTCTATAAATTATATTGTCCGGCACAAGACGCAGAAGACGCTTGGCAGACCTTTTGGCACAAGGCCAAACGCCTACTGTATACGAAATGCCGGAACGCTCAATCATGTCCTCCGTAATTCCCGCTCGGCCCGACGTTGAGGTCAGCCCGTGTTTTACACTCCATATGAAAGCACTTGAGCTGAAAAATGCGAGTTTTTTTTTTTTTTTTTTTGACACTAAGGTACTTTTTTCTTTTTTTTTTCACGCAGTGAGCTTGAGCTGAATGGTGACCGTGAACGTTTTGAATAATGAAAGCTCTGAATTCTTTTCATCTGTCCTCGTTCCAAGAGTAAAGTCATTTTAATTTAATCACAGAATCACGGCACGTTTTGCACCAGCTGTTTGACTGGAAAAAGCAGCCGACAGAAAAGAAAGCAGCTAAATGCACTTCGTTACTCCGGGAACGTTTCGGATGAAGCCGATGCTACGGTTCGCTTTCAAAAAGTGAATAAATATTTAAAGAAGGCTTTTCTCAGCATTCTTACTTTTTACTGGATTTTTATTGCTTTTATATCAGTTTACGGTTAAGTGTAGAAGGAATTCTGACAGATTCCGATCGTATCTAAAGGAATAAATACCTTCCCTTAGAGTAACTAACCCCCAAAATTCCAGGAGCAGGCATTCGGCTCAAACTCACCCGCTTCCAGAGGAATTCTGACTCATCCCTCCTACTCCTAAAGTAATTCTGACGTCACTCCAGAATAAATTCTGTGTAGTCCTGCACATTCTTGAACCCTCTCACAATCCCAATCGCTGCAGTTGGAATTCTGACAAATCCTGCCCTGTGCTGAAGGGAATCTAACGAATGAAGGAATTCTTAACGATCCGGACTGCTTTTGAAGAATTCTCATCGGTCTCATCGGCAGCCAAACAAATTCTGATCGCTCCAACAAACTCCCCAAGGAATTCCAAGCCCTTCTGTAGCCAATCCCACTGACCCTCAGAGGAATCCTGTCCAATCTTATCACCTGCCAAAAGTATTCAGACAACTCCAGCAAACTTCCAAAGGAATTCCAAGCATTCCTGTACTTCAATCGGAATTCCTAGCAAATTTGAACACTTAGAATTCGCGGCTTGCAGAAATCACCCAATCGTAAACGAGGACGCCCGCATTACCCGTGAGCCTCAGCATCCGTCGCTATGGAGACGGAGTCAGTCCGCTTTGCGATCGGACGATTTCTGCAGGCTTTCAGGGTTTTGCAAATTCTAAATGTTCAAATTTGATCATTACATTCAAGTAACATTACCTGAGAAGTGGTTTGAGAGCAACGGAGGAGAATTCGCGGCCTGCGGAAATCAGGAGGATCGACGGATAAAACGGATGGTCATGACATCGTATTGTTGAATGATCAAGCACACTTTGGTGTTTACGTGGTGAAAGAAAGATGAGGAGACATTAAAAGAGAATCGGCGGTCGGTCATCAGGTAGTTTTACTCAACACAATGTTACACAATGTTTATTACTCTACAGCAGTGATTCCCAACCCCCGGGCCGCGGACCAAATGGTACCGAGCCGCCCAAGGAACATTAAATTATTTCCATGTTATTTCCTGTGGTGTATTTCTCTCGGGTTTGTGTGACTTTCCATGGACGAGAGGTTAACCGGGAGCTGAGAGACGTCACCTAAAGCCGCACCGATACCGCGCATGCGCAAAATATCATGATATCGGGCCGGGTTTAGGTGACGTCTGGAGCCGAGCGGCTGCGAGCGGCAGTGGTGTTGTAGCTTTGGTGGAGAGAGAAGGTGTGTATCGCTCTTCTCTCTGTTCACCGGTACTTTGACATGTTTAACGAAACAACGGAATAAACTGGACATAAGCGACACACCTCGGGTGTCATTGTCTCCTATTACCCCAGATGGAACCGTCTCGTTGTAAAGAAACAAGCTCAGGGTTCTCATCGATTTAGTGTTGTAGTGAGTTAAAATGTTAAATCACTTTATATTCATTTCTTGGAGCGACTGTATATTCATCAAACTCAAAATGATCAAACGTTGACCGGTCTGCGGCGATAAAAAGGTTGGGAATCACTGCTCTACAATATACAGCAACAAAAACAAGGATAAAATCTCCAGGTTAAATGTTGAGTAATGAAGTGCTTACAGTTTATAAATGAATAACAAATGAGCAAAAACGATGCTTCCGACACGAAAGATGCTTCCTATTTAAATACGTTAGACGGAAAGTCGTGCTGTGTGACACGGGAAAAAAAAAGGAAATACGTCCAAACGAACACGAACCGATAGATTACATTTCGTGACCTACAGTATGTCACGATCTGCCGTGAGGCCGGGTTGTCCTGCATGAGTGTGAGAACTTCCTGCTCCGATGACTGCTCTGTTGCAGGAAGTCGATGCTTCAGTAAAGTTTCGCTTTGAGTCGTTCTGTGTTTCTCTTTATTAGCTTTTGGATTTGGATTCATTTGATAAGTTATAATTCACCCCACAGAAGTCTGCGAGCTCTTTGTGTTGTAGTGAGGAGGTAAAGCTGCGAGGTGAGAGACTTACTGACCTTTCTGAACACTTTCTGTCCTGCAGCGTCGCCGCCGTCGCTCTTTATATTAACATTTCAATACATCCGGTGTGTTCGGGGTAAGGAAAAAAATCTTCTTTTGACCTTTAGGGAGAAAAGACTTAAATGCTGCCCCCACGTTTAACCTTAAAAAAAGAAGAAAAAACCTGCAGTGGCTCTCATTATCGACTGAAGTGAAGAGAAGAGAAACCTGTGTGTGTGTGTGTGTGTGTGTGTGTGTGTGTGTGTGTGTGTGTGTGTGTGTGTGTGGTTTGGCTCTCTCTCTCCTTTCTGCTTCCCAATTTTGGTAGGTCATGAAGATAAACAAGGCACCTCTAATTACAACACACACACACACACACACACACACACACACACACACACACACACACACACACACACACACACACACACACACACACACACACACACACAGCACCAAAACCACACATCTGCCTGGAACAGAAACAAAATGGATTCATGCCCGTTAGGTCCCTGGCAAATGAATACTGTTGACAGAACAATTAGCATTTAAAAGGAAGAATAACCTTCGCTCCATTCATCACTTTTATTATGGTGGACATTCGTTTTCAACAGAAATCGCCACTCGCACTTCTCTCGCTCGGCCTTGGTGCTCGCAAACAGGCGTAAAAAATGTGACGTGTCTGATCTTTACTAATCAGATCAAATCAGATCGGAGCTCCAGATGGCAGAGAATTAGTCCTTTACAACACAACATTTTATTTATTTATTAAAAATCTGAATTTTTTTACTTTGTAGTTACAATAATTTTACTATCATCGAGTGTCGGCGAAACGTCGAACCGTCCTCCATCACCGCGCTTCATTTATTCTCTCTAACTGCAGTAAACAACTTTATTTATTATTATTTATTACGAACGTGTTTGTTCTGATACCTTATTGTTTCTATAGCAACAGTTCGGTCGTTCGCAGGGACGCGTGCGTCGGAAACGCCGATAGGTCACGGATGTGATATTTAAACTAGTTAAAACATGTAATGTTAAAGTGTTCTGTTTGTGTCAGATGTGGTGAACCCTGCTGAAAAATCCAGCATAAACCAGCATGAATTCCATGCTGGTCCAGGCTGTTTTTTAGTGCCGGTATATTGCAGGTATAGTGCAGGTATAGTGCTTGTATAGTGCAGGTATAGTGCAGGTATAGTGCTTGTATAGTGCAGGTATAGTGCAGGTATAGTGCAGGTATAGTGCTGGTATAGTGCAGGTATAGTGCCGGTATAGTGCAGATATAGTGCAGGTATAGTGCAGGTATAGTGCAGGTATAGTGCTGGTATAGTGCAGGTATAGTGCCGGTATAGTGCAGGTATAGTGCCGGTATAGTGCAGATATAGTGCAGGTATAGTGCAGGTATAGTGCAGGTATAGTGCAGGTATAGTGCAGGTATAGTGCTGGTATAGTGCAGGTATAGTGCAGGTATAGTGCAGGTATAGTGCTGGTATAGTGCAGGTATAGTGCCGGTATAGTGCAGGTATAGTGCAGATATAGTGCAGGTATAGTGCAGGTATAGTGCAGGTATAGTGCAGGTATAGTGCCGGTATAGTGCCGGTATAGTGCAGGTATAGTGCAGGTATAGTGCTGGTATAGTGCTTGTATAGTGCAGGTATAGTGCAGGTATAGTGCAGGTATAGTGCTGGTATAGTGCAGGTATAGTGCCGGTATAGTGCAGATATAGTGCAGGTATAGTGCTGGTATAGTGCAGGTATAGTGCTGGTATAGTGCAGGTATAGTGCCGGTATAGTGCAGGTATAGTGCCGGTATAGTGCTGGTATAGTGCAGGTATAGTGCAGATATAGTGCAGGTATAGTGCAGGTATAGTGCAGGTATAGTGCCGGTATAGTGCCGGTATAGTGCAGGTATAGTGCCGGTATAGTGCAGGTATAGTGCAGGTATAGTGCTGGTATAGTGCAGGTATAGTGCAGGTATAGTGCAGGTATAGTGCTGGTATAGTGCTGGTATAGTGCAGGTATAGTGCAGATATAGTGCAGGTATAGTGCAGGTATAGTGCAGGTATAGTGCAGATATAGTGCAGGTATAGTGCAGGTATAGTGCAGGTATAGTGCAGGTATAGTGCCGGTATAGTGCAGGTATAGTGCAGGTATAGTGCAGGTATAGTGCTTGTATAGTGCAGGTATAGTGCAGGTATAGTGCTGGTATAGTGCAGGTATAGTGCAGGTATAGTGCAGGTATAGTGCCGGTATAGTGCAGGTATAGTGCAGGTATAGTGCAGGTATAGTGCTTGTATAGTGCAGGTATAGTGCAGGTATAGTGCAGGTATAGTGCAGGTATAGTGCAGGTATAGTGCTGGTATAGTGCAGGTATAGTGCAGGTATAGTGCTGGTATAGTGCAGGTATAGTGCAGGTATAGTGCAGATATAGTGCTGGTATAGTGCAGGTATAGTGCAGGTATAGTGCAGGTATAGTGCAGATATAGTGCAGGTATAGTGCAGGTATAGTGCAGGTATAGTGCAGGTATAGTGCAGGTATAGATAGGTGGCCAGAATCATCATGGTGTTATTAAACACAACAGGACTGGTGTAGCTGTTTAGCCAGTATGATCTTTCTGGAATGATCTTTATGGGAACACCCTTTATTTTTGCTTGTGTCTGTTTCTATGTAACACATTAATATAAGATTAAAACACAATATATTGGAATATATTTAATTATAAGTGTGTTATTTCTTTTGCTCCCACTTTTGAATAAAGACCTGAAATAACAAAACTCAAAAAGCTTCGAATAACAAAGAATAAAAACATTTAAAAATCGTTCGTTAGGGATTAAAGTGTCTACTCAAATTAAATATAGTAATACCAACAAATGTTGACTTCCCGCGGCTCCATGAGGGAAGCAGCATATAAATCATACAGAATGATGGTTTTTGAAAGATATATATATATATATATATATATATATATATATATATATATATATATATATATATATATATATATATATAATCCTTTTGTTTCAATTATGACGTAGTTAAGTTGTTTGTTGTTTTTTTTAGTAAAGCGGTAATGTGAAGAGATACCGTAATTAGGATTTTGTTTTGGGGTAAATAAAAAGCTTCGGCTTCTACATGACGGATCTGCTGATCACTGGGAATCAGAATGTTTACATACGTGAGGTACTTGGATGACGGCCGCACGGCGGTTGTTTCAACTAGCGAAATTAACGACTTTAACTATGATGTGTTTGACCAAACTCAGGTTTATTGGGTACGATGGAAGCAAGACTTCTTCAGGGCACAAATACTAATGCTTAAAGGTCTGTAACTTAAGCAGTAGCTGTTTTATCGTAACTCGTTCACTGCACAATATAA
>NC_062518.1:1246591-1259091 GCF_022655615.1 Tachysurus fulvidraco
GTGTCCCATCACATCATCCTGTCCTGGGTTACTTTACTCTTACTGCACAACATAATATTGTTGTATGTGTTTATTCATCGAGGGAAAGACTCCCACACCCACTCCCACACCCACTCCCACACCCACTCCCACACCCACACCCACTCCCACACCCACTCCCACACCCACTCCCACACCCACTCCCACTCAGAGTCTCAGTGCCACTGCCAGTACCACTCCCACTCCCCTTTCCCACTCCCACACCCACTCCCACACCCACTCCCACACCCACTCCCACACCCACACCCACACCCACACCAACACCCACTCCCACACCCACACCCACTCCCACTCAGAGTCTCAGTGCCACTGCCAGTACCACTCCCACTCCCATTTCCCACTCCCACACCCACTCCCACTCCCCTTTCCCACTCCCAGTCTCAGTACCACTCCTACTCCCAGTCCCACCCCCACTCCCAGTACCACTTCCACTCCCACCCCCACTCCCAGTCTCAGTACCACTCCCAGTCCCAGTCCCACCCCCACTCCCAGTCCCACTCCCACCCCCACTCCCAGTCTCAGTACCACCCCCACTCCCACTCCCCTTTCCCACTCCCACACCCACTCCCAGTCCCACTCCCACTCAGAGTCTCAGTACCACTCCCAGTAACACTCCCACTCCCCTTTCCCATTCCCAGTCCCACCCCCACTCCCAGTACCACTCCCACTCCCCCCCCCACTCCCAGTCCCAGTCCCACCCCCACTCCCAGTCTCAGTACCACTCCCAGGCCCACCCCCACTCAAACTCCCAGTCCCACTCCCACCCCCAATCCCACCCCCAGTCCCTCCCCACCCCCAGTCACTCCCAACCCCCATCCCCACTCCCAGTCCCAGTGAATTTGGATGAACTGTAATGTCTCCATCATCATTAACTTCAAACGCTGAATTTAATTTAGTGATCCAGCTGAAATAAATAACTCTTGTATTTCTATAATGAATTCTGAACCCAGACCCGGTTAATACAGAGCTGCAGATTGAGACTATTCATCACTTTGCACTAGATTTTCCCGAGTTCTCGACTACATCAGAAAAGCCAATTTCTTTCCAGCTGACTGAAGCCTGAATAATTGGTCTTCTCTATGAAGATTGACAGGGGACGAAAGTCGGTTATTAATATGGAGTGAAGCGTGGCAGATTGTTTATTAGAAGCTTGTCATTGTTTACCTCTAAAACGCTCGACTTTCAGACTTCGCCGTGTTGAAGTCAGACTGAGGATTCGTTCATGGAACAGCAGGCGTTTTCTCTCCGTACGTGTTCTCGAGTCCTCGATCGGAGTCTCTGTTCCGAGACGTCCGTCCTCATCGTCTTAGCCTTCTGAGAGAGCGGAAATCACAGATGTAATGAGTTTCTTTTATCCCGTGCCGTACGGCGGCTTTGAACTGTCACAGCGAGCTGAGGAAGAACGCATAGAAGAAATCCTTGATATGAAAGTGTAATAGCGTTTCTAAAGAAACTATCAAAGAACCCCGATTCAGATCAGACGTGCAGAGAGAACGGACGTGTTTCAGCGACTAGACGTGAGGAACGGAGCGGTGTGTGTGGCGCCGTCAGGGTAAAATCATCAGTGACACTGTGGTGTGGTCATTAACCTTCCCTTAACAGCACGTCCCTGTGGGGTTTGTTCCTTTACCACCACAAACATATTATTACAAAATAATGATCTGTTATTAGTTACTTCGTCACTTCTACATTACAGCACAGTGAGATTCGTTATTCACATATAACAACTTTGGAGGTTGTGGTCAGATCACAGGGTCAGCCATGATACAGCACCACTGGAGCTGAGAGGGTTAAGGGCCTTGCTCAGGGGCCCAACAGTAGCAGCTTTCTGGTGCTGAAGCTCGATCCCTGATCCTCCAATCAACAACCCAGAGCCTTAATCACTTGAGCCACCAATGTTCCTGTTCCAGTTAGGACTTATGTTATAAACAGCTATAAACAATCGATCCTTTTTTTTTCCCTTGAAGTTAATAAGACTATAAAATATTTGCAAAGTGTAAACTTCTGTGATGAAGAAAACTGTTTACTTCAGTTTACTGCTGACTGGAACGTGTGAGAACGTTTGTTCGACTCGAAGCCGCAGTCAGAGCTGTTCACTGCTCAGGAAACTGCTCAACATTCACTTTCAAGTCAAGTCAAGTCAATTCAAGTCAAGTCAAGTCAAGTCAAGTCAAGTCAGGAAGCTTTTATTGTCATTTCAGCCATATCTAGCTGTTACAGTACACAGTGACATGAGACAACCTTACTCCAGGATGATGGAGCTACATAACACAAATAAGGACTATAAGGGCTATAAGGACTTAGTAAGTAGTCGTAGATACATAAAGTGCAACCTGGTGTAAACAGTGCAGGACAATACAGACAAGACAGACAAGACAGTGCAAGACAAGACAGACAAGACAGTGCTGGACAAGACAGACAAGACAGACAAGACAGTGCAGGATAAGACAGACAAGACAGACAAGACAGTGGAGGACAATACAAACAAGACAGACAAGATAGTGCAGGACAAGACAGTGCAGGACAAGACAGACAAGACAGTGCAGGACAAGACAGACAAGACAGTGGAGAACAAGACAGACAAGACAGTGGAGGACAAGACAGACAAGACAGACAAGACAGTGCAGGACAAGACAGACAAGACAGTGGAGGACAATACAAACAAGACAGACAAGACAGTGGAGGACAAGACAGACAAGACAGTGCAGACAAAAGGTTACAAGACAATAAACAAAATACAAAAAGACAGTAAACAAACCCAGCGCCGAGCGAGTGGTGTTAATACTGTATGTAAATACTGTAAGAACAGACAATGTCTCCTGCAGTAATACTACAATGAACAGTTTCTTATCAGCAGGTCCCTGAGACAGTGTATAAGGTTGTGCAAAAACAGCAACAACTGAAATCTTCAGAAGCCAGATGTTTTGACTAGATGGACCGTATCTGGTATTTAACACATGCCCAGTGTTCTGTATTCAGATCCTCTTCTAGTTCTCATACGTCAGGTTTGGATCCGATTCATGTGCGAGTCACTTTATATAAAACCGTCGTACCAAAATAAAAGTCAATTAATTCCTTGAATTATGAGTCATCTGTTTTGGTTTGTTGTTTTGTTTATTTATTCATCTTTTTTTTGGAAAAACAACCCGAACAGATGATAATGCAGGAAAGATGCTAAAGCAACTCAACGCTGCCAATAAACCCGAATCCTCTCGTGTATTTTAATGTATCGCTCCCATGTATAGTTTATGAGACGTCCAGGAAAAGCAGCAAAGCTCATAAAGTGACGAAGCCACCAGCCTTTTTCCTCTGTGTGTTTATTTTAGAAAGGACAAAACAGCTTAAATCTTCTGAGAAGCTCAGGCCATATTAATTCCCGTGCAAAGTCCCATAAGGAACGTGCAGCTCCATACGATATTGGATGGAGAGCTCGAGAAGCCCCGCTGTCCTTCTTTTTTTTTTTTCTTTTTTTTTTTTTACTGCCAATTATCCGTTCCGAGTCCTTTAATCATATCAAGATGACAGTCATGGCCATAGTGGACTGTAGACACCTGTGTTTCTGAGAAGCAGAGCTGTGAGAAGAAAGACCTTGGAGGACAACATTTCATGCCAGCAAACTCAATAAAGTCGAAATGTGAAAGATTTATCCGCCAAAACAAAGGCGGCAACGGAAGAGCTATAGTACGTGTTGACAACCTTGAGACCCGTGAAGAATAAAGCCGGAGAGAATTAAATGGAAGAAAACATTTCTCATTTCGTTTCTCTTAAGGACTCCGTGCTTTTTATTTATTTAATTTATTTTAGCACCTTCACTGAAAAGCAGTAAGTAAAAAAAAAGAAAAAAAAAGAGGTTTTAACGAGATTTTAATTAAAAAAAAGCTTAAAATCACGATATCGGATCGTCGCGATCACGAACGTATTAAAATAGTTTTGAATATTTTATATGTCATGATGCTTTTCTAAATAAGCAACTCGATTGAAAACGATTGAAGGCGATTGAAAACATCGACACCATGAAAGATTCTTCACAAATATTTTAAGAATGTGTTCAGCAGATCCTGAAGGTTTAATTCCTCAAAACACGGTCATTTGTACGTGATCGCATTTATTACTATATAAAAGAACCTTAGAGCAGCTGTATATCAGCAGCCTTGAGTTTCCTCTGGATCTTTCTGTGATTTAATGATAAAACTATCCGTCTGACACTGGAGACTCCTTCCAGGGAAATAAATAAATAAATAAAGAAATGTGTTGATCATCTGTTAGCAGAAAACTTCGACATCTGTATCAACATTCGATTACGCGGAGCGTAAAGGAGCTGTTTCTATGGAAACCGTAACGAGTGCATTAATAGTTATAAACCTGTCACAGAGCTGCTGTTATAGAGAATTATCTATTAAATGAATCTACGGCTTCAGACGAAGAGGCTTCTGTCTATGCAGAACAGAAGGTCCAGTTTGCACCAGTTTGGTTTATCGACGCAGAACAAGGG
The DNA here is from genome assembly GCF_022655615.1 of Tachysurus fulvidraco. NCBI lineage: Eukaryota > Metazoa > Chordata > Actinopteri > Siluriformes > Bagridae > Tachysurus > Tachysurus fulvidraco. The sequence goes on from NC_062518.1 coordinate 1,251,123, forward strand.
CGAAAATTAAACTCAGTAGACGGCCAAACATCGACCACGGAGCAGGCGTCGGTGGGCAGCGAACCCCTGTGTGCTTTTGATTAATATTGAAAAATGGTTGGCGAGATCCAATCGGTTGGGCCCGGCGTGTCCCGTCTGAGGTGTCGGTAGTAAATGAATGAATAAATGAGAGTGAGATGAGAAAGAGAGAGAGAGAGAGAGAGAAATGAGAGGGAGATGAGACTGATTTCTGGCCCACCTGCTGCTGGAGATTTTCCACATGTGACATTTATCCTGAGGAGGCCATGGCAGATGCTTCAAAGTCGCTTTGTGAAACAGCCAAGAAAGCTGAGAAGACGCGCGTCTTTCACATCACATGCAGCTGGGAAAATCATTTAACCTGTTCTGGATGACAGAAAGCGCTTCAGGATTCGGTATTTACAGAGCTGGAGTTCTGTGATTTACACACAAACCGTGTCGCCAACTCATTTCTAATGCTAATGCACGCTCACAAAGTAGCTTGAAGTTCCCATACGGCGTCACGGATTCATTTAGAGATCCATGAGTCGTGAGGATCGTTTGCATATCAGAATGTGCTTCATGAAGGTTCTTCTGAAGACGACGGTAGAATAGAGTATTACCAGAAATTCTGACACACTGACTGAAAGATGTCCTGGGTCACGGCACCACGAACGAAATATTTCCGTTAACCTTTTTTTTTATTATTATTATTTCTAATAAGAAAGCAGACAAAATAAAGAAAAAGTTGACTGACAGAAAATTCACTTTTTTTTTTGTAAATATCACAAAGGAAAATATTTCAATTACGCATGTGGAAAAAAAACATAATGATCATTAGGTAATCAGTGATTGGTTGTTGTTAACACCGGTGATCGGTTAATGGAATAAATGGTAATGGGTTGTTGGCACGATGGTACAAAGTGATTGTTGTTGTGAAGCCGTGACTCTTGGGAACAGTGGTGATGATTGATTGATGTGAACACTTGTGATTGGTTGTTGGGATTAGTAGGGACCGGTTATTAGCTTTAACTCGTATAAGCAGGATGGTTATGTCTGTCACGTGAGCCCGAGAATCATATCGTTAACGTCTGCTTTAAAAGAGACAGGATTTGTTGTTCTTTTTTTCAAGGGGACAAAGTCATCCGGTTGTCAACACCGAGTACAAAACACAAAAGGCACTTCATTTTATTTCAGCACAAGCCCTCATTAGCTTCCCAGTATTTTTATTCTTACACAGCTTTTCTTCCGCAAATTCGAGCCGACATCGTCCATTAATCATCGTCTAGACAGTAGTAGAAAGCCATCAGATGCAATGAGCTACAGATGAGCAGACATACGTGACCTTCAGGTCCAGCGTACCCATCAGCGTCCTGCAGGAAAAAATAGGACGGTAATAATTCAGACGGTCCAGTTCGAGGGGCCAAAACAGATGGATTGATAGCACTATTTTCGAGCCATTATTTTCCAGACCCGCCGGTGGAATTCGTAAAATGCAGCAGTGTGAAGCACAACAATAATATCTCCAGTGATAAGTCAAAATTAGACTGTCAGGCTTTCTCTTAACACTCCTCCTGATTGTAAAATCTTGTTACACAGTAAAACTCCGCGCTCAGCGCTTTTGCAGATTGGCTGCCGCCTACCCCGGTCCCGCGCCCGCGGGCGCGAGCGCGCGTGTGCGAGCGTGCGCGAGAGAGCGCGCGAGCGCTCGCGCGCGCGCGCTACGCCGCGCAGGGTGTGAGTTCTCGCGTTCGCGATCTCTGCTCCTCTCGCTCCGCATCGCTCTCGATCTCCCGTTGCAGAGAGAGACCGAGAGAGAGAGAGAGAGAGCGAGAGACCGCGAGAGAGAGCAGACAGAGAGAGAGAGAGACAGCGAGAGAGAGAGAAAGAGCCACGCAGAGAGAGAGGTAGAGAGATACAGAGAGAGAGAGCATGAGCTAGAGAGATAGATAGATCTAAAGAAAGAGAGAGCTCTCTCTACCTAGATCGTAGAATGATCGCGATATATAGCCCCTATAGAGAGCTCTATCTCTCTCTCTCTACTCTCAGCTCTACCCATCTCTGCGCCCTATCCTCTCTCTCCCATCTCTCTCTCTCCCTCATCTCTCTCTCTCTCGCTCTCCTCTCTCTCTCTCTCCCTCATCTCGCGCTCCTCTATCTCCCGTGTCCTCTAGCTAGTTCTATCGCCCGTATCTCGATTGAGACTCTATCTGTGCGTGAAGCGTGATCTGTCTCTACTTCAGTACTCTCTCTCTCTCTCTCTCTCTCGTCGCGATCTCTCTAGCTCTCCCTCTCATCTCTTTTTTCCTCTCGTACTCTCGTCTAGTGTGCTCGCGCGCTCTCTCTCTGCTAGCTCTCTATCTCATCTCTCTCTCGCTCTCTCTTTTTTGTTTCCCTCGCTTTCTCGCTCTCTCCTCGCTCTCGCTCTCTCTCCTCTCTCTCTCTTTCTCTCGCTCCCTCTACTCGGTCTCTCTCGTCTCCTCTCGTATCTCTCCCTCTCTTCTCTCTCTCTCCTCTTCTATCTCTCTCTCTACTCGCGACTAGACCGCGTCGCTCTCCTCTCTCTCTCTCTCCCTCCCTCTGTCTCTCTCTCTCTCTCCCTCTCTCTCTCTCTCTCCCTCTCTCTCTCTCTCTCTCTCTCTCTCTCTCTCTCTCTCTCCCTCTCTCTCTCTCTCTCTCTACAATTCCTCTCTCTCTCTCTCTCTCTCTCTCTCTCTCTCTCTCTCCAATTCCTCTCTCTCTCTCTCTCTCCAATTCCTCTCTCTCTCTCTCTCTCTCTCTCTCTCTCTCTCTCTCTCCAATTCCTCTCTCTCTCTCTCTCTCTCTCTCCCCGCCTCTCGCTCTCTCTCTCTCTCTCTTCTCTCTCTCTCTCTCTCTCCCTCTCTCCTCTACTCTCTCTTTCTCTCTCCTCCTCCTCTCTCTCTCCTCCTCTCTCTCTCCCCCTCTCTCTCTCTCCCTCTCTCTCCTCCTCTCTCTCTCCCTCTCTCCCAGAGAGAAGAGTCAAGGTAGTAAAAACAAAAGACAATAAAATGCATACAGTAGATAGACAGATCGTTCAGTAAGAAAGCTTTGTACATTTAAACTCTTCCCTTTAAACGGTTCTTACTCATCTGCATAACCACAGTGTTTTTGGTGAAATCCTGATTTGTGCTCTTTGGGCCACTTGTTTAAAGACTCTGGTCGACTCGACATGAAGCCAAGACCACCAAAGTCAAAGGCATGGACATTTTCCACGTTGCCTGGCTGCCAGTAGTCGTGAGCCGTCCGTCACGCAGCTGGTAGTGAAAAGGTACAGCTTTCTGTTTGTGTCACCATCACGGTACATCAGAAGGTCCGTCTAGAGCGGTCGTGACGGTCGGCTCGCAGCGCTACGAGGCAGGACTGCGGTGGACCGGTGGACCGTGTTAAGGAGTCAGGAGCAATGCAGTGTGTCCTGTTCGTTTTAACTGGACGGACAAAGGCAAAGAGTGCAAGCGCTCTCCTACTGACCTCCGGTGATACCGAGAGCAATAAACCAAAGGTTAGATACACAATTAAAGAACATGTCAGAGAACCGACACATCTAAAGTTTTGTAGACCTTAAAGCTACAACCTATATAAACTTTTGTTATATCCAAGATGTAGATGTATACTGTAGACTTCATAAGAAATCTTTTTTGAACATGATTCTATGAAAGCATTCATTCACTCATTCATCTTCTACCGCTTATCCGAACTTCTCGGGTCACGGGGAGCCTGTGTCTATCTCAGGCGTCATCGGGCATCGAGGCAGGATACACCCTGGACGGAGTGCCAACCCATCACAGGGCACACACACACTCTCATTCACTCACACACTCACACACACTACGGACAATTTACCAGAGATGCCAATCAACCTACCATGCATGTCTTTGGACCGGGGGAGGAAACCGGAGTACCCGGAGGAAACCCCCGAGGCACGGGGAGAACATGCAAACTCCACACACACAAGGTGGAGGCGGGAATCGAACCCCCGACCCTGGAGGTGTGAGGCGAACGTGCTAACCGCTAACCCACCGTTTCAGTCATTAATAAACCAGAGAATGATTAAAATGACAAATTGTTTAAAGGTAAGACTTTTTGTGAGGACGTGAAGGCGTAAATCGGAGCGGACTCGAGGTAACTACAGACGCTGTGAAGTTTACGACCAAAATATTTGAAAGCGTTTTAAATCTGTCTTTCCTCAAGTTCTAAAATGTCAGAGTCTGACTTAAGCCTCGGCTCTTACCCTTAATGAAAAGGCTTAAAATGATCAATAGGCCTTGACAGGAGAAATAAATTTCCAAAACACTTCTCGGTCTGAGTCAAAGCTCGGGCTCTAAAACATATCTTTCTTAGATTACTCAGGTATATGCTGTCCCTTTCTGTTTTACTCTCTTTCCCTCTATGCTTGTCTCTTTTGTTTTGCTTGGACATGTTGGAGATTTTTATTCAGAAGACGCCTCGGCCCACAGGTGTCGTGCATCTTATCATTGCGCTCACATCTGATGAAAATCAGACTCTGGCAAACACGAGTGCTGCCACATTCATCTCCAATGTTTTCATCAAAGGTAGATAAGCCAGAAGACAATATAGACAAGACAGCAATGCCAAGGTAAATCTCAGCTGAATTTACTCCTCCGGCTCCTCATGGCTGACATGGAATGACATTTGATTTAAAAAGAAAAGGGAAGACGGGTGAACTGACAAGACGGTGGGCATCCGAGTGGATGAGGAATCTCAGCTGCCGGACTCTTTACTGCCCTCTCTGTATGTGCCCACCTTCGGCTCGAAAAACATCCATTTACGGCATTTAACAGACACCCTTATACATTTCAAACAACTCCTTGGTCCAGCAGTGGTTGGTTGTGGTGGACCTGGGATTTAAACTCACAACCTTCCGATCGGTAGACCAACACCTTGTAGGATGAGAAGAGGAAAGACAGCAAATACGTCCATGTATTTAACTTTTTTTGGAACTTGTGCCCCTTTACCACCGAGGCAGTTCGAGTGCAGGTTCGGAGCCTAATTTAGAACCAGTTCTTTCTGTTTCGACCGCCAAAGCACCGGCTCCGAACCAGGAAAAGTGGTTCTTATGTAGCACCAAAACGTTACTGGTCTAGACTTAAGAACCGCTTGTGTCAGGAGTTGGGGGGCGGGGCTGTGGGCGGGGCTACTGTTAGCGCATTTGATAATGTACCTTAAGTATTCTAATGTTTAATACACTTTTACTTTACCGCGATATGATACATTATATGATATATTATCAGCACACATGATAGTAGGTAGCTACATGCTAAGGCTAATTTTCTTTCTGTGTTAACAATAAAATAACGTTATGTACTTTATCGATTACAACCTCCGTCTATACAGATTACACGGAGCCGCACGTACACGTTTTATTCGCCGCGTTTGGGTGTTAATGTAGGTTCACAAAGCCGTGAGCATTAACAGTAAAGTAACATCCGCCATCGTTGTTGTGTTTGTGTTTGCCGCTGCTGCGCTAACGTCGCTGGGACACGTGACACGTATACAGTGACGTCACACTCGGCGCTGTGATGCTCTCTAGCAGGTGGAAAGGCAAACCGGTTCTTAGAAGGTTCGCCAGTGGAACCGACTCTGAACCAGCACCAGCGCTAGCTCAGAACCGGCACCCGGTTCTTTCCGGGGGAAAAGAGGCATTGGAGCACTTTTGAGCCTGTAGCTTGCTTTATCCTGGATAATAATGCTCCCTCGTTCAATTCACATTAACAAAACGAACACAAATGATCAAACATTTCTTTCCTCTAGAGAAGAGATCCAAAAGCATTTCAGAATTAAACTCTGCAAACCCGAACTGAAGGTTATGCTTTTACATCTTAAATATGCCCATCACTAGAGCTTTAATATTTAAAGGAAGTATTAAGGGACTATCTACAAAGGGAATGAAGTGCTGAGGTGATCAGGGTTCAGTATCCCACAGAGTTGATAAAGTTTCTTAAACTCAGAGTCCGGAATACTGAAGACCCCGTGTTCCTGATTAAGGCCTCGAAAATAGCTGATCTACTGATGTGATGTTTTGCACTGAAGGTTAGTGGAATAGTTAATGATACAGGTTGAGATGATAAAAGCAATGTATCATAAAACGGTTCTGTTAATCAATCATACAACAGCTCCTGCACAAACTCTGCTACAGAAACCAAACATATGCCAACATGTGCTAACCAATAGGAGCACAGATCTGCCCAACATGTTATACAGTAGTAACCAATAGGAGCACAGATCCTGCCCAACATGTTATACAGTAGTAACCAATAGGAGCACAGATCCTGCCCAACGTGTGTTACAGTAACCAATAGGAGCACAGATCTGCCCAACGTGTGTTACAGTACCCAATAGGAGCACAGATCCTGCCCAACATGTGCTAACCAATAGGAGCACAGATCCTGCCCAACATGTTATACAGTAGTAACCAATAGGAGCACAGATCTGCCCAACGTGTGTTACAGTAACCAATAGGAGCACAGATCCTGCCCAACATGTGCTAACCAATGGGAGCACAGATCCTGCCCAACATGTTGTAGTAACCAATAGGAGCACAGATCCTGCCCACCATGTGTTACAGTAACCAATAGGAGCACAGATCCTGCCCACCGTGTGTTACAGTAACCAATAGGAACACAGATCCTGCCCACCATGTGTTACAGTAACCAATAGGAGCACAGATCCTGCCCATCATGTATTACAGTAACCAATGGGGTCACAGATCCTGCCCATCATGTATTACAGTAACCAATAGGAGCACAGATCCTGCCCACCATGTATTACAGTAACCAATAGGAGCACAGATCCTGCCCACCATGTGTTACAGTAACCAATAGGAGCACAGATCCTGCCCATCATGTATTACAGTAACCAATGGGAGCACAGATCCTGCCCATCATGTATTACAGTAACCAATAGGAGCACAGATCCTGCCCATCATGTATTACAGTAACCAATAGGAGCACAGATCCTGCCCATCATGTGTTGTACTATATTTCGTATGTTCTATAAAGCTGCTTTGAGACAATGTCCATTATTTAAAGAGTTAAACAAATAAAACTGTATTGAAATCAAAATTATTAACAGTACCAAATCGGACCCCGGTTCTTGTTTCAGTAACAATCAGTCCACCGTTCCTCCCTTTACAGTAAGCACTTGGACTACATCTCCTGCCCAATATGTGTCACAGTAACCAGCATCGTTCCTGACTTCTAATTCAGATCACAAGAACTTTGGTCAAAAGCCTGCAGGAGAGGCAACAAATCATCATCGTGAATTTTACTGAGTGGATCACAGACTGAAGGAGAAACTGTGAGCTCACTCGTAACATACGCTACCCCCCCCCCCCCCACGCAGTGCTATAAGTGGGATCTCAAAAGTGGCGTGGATGGAGGATTGGTGAGCATCACTGTCTCTCCGCTCAATCCTTCTGCACTAAATGGTGACTTTCCAGCATGCTGCCGCTTTGGGCAGAGTCACATCCTGACTGACAGGCTGCTCCCCACAGAACACGGGGTAATTGGCATTCAGGATCATCCAGATAATAGGAAGAAGGCTCCGATTTTTTTTTTCTTTTTTAGGCAGACACTCCCTCTCTTTCGTTCTTTTTAAGGACCCAGAGAGAGTGGGTTGCTTTGCATTCAGCCTGTTGGATCGTCCCTTGAGGGAGGGGTTTGAGTGGCAGAGAGCTTCTCTCTCTCTCTCTCTCTCTCTCTCTCTCTCTCTCTCTCTCTCTCTCTCTCTCTCTTTCTCTTTCTCTATGCATGAGCTGAAATCTCCTTCTCCTTCAGCTCTGTGTTTTTCCCCAGTGGCGTTCTGTAGGGATTTATGACCTGTCACCATCAGAGTTGATTTCTCGCCGTCACTTTTCCGACGGCCGACGTGTCACTCCGGAGCCCAGGTTTACTCGACAAACCACATCAGCTGAAATCCACGTATTAACAAGGGG
>NC_062518.1:1264091-1296591 GCF_022655615.1 Tachysurus fulvidraco
GATTTCTTGATTGTAAACAGGTGTGGTAGTAATCAGGCCTGGGTGTGGCTAGAGAAATTAAACTCAGGTGTGATAAACCACAGTTAAATTATGTTTTAACAGGGGGGGCAAACACTTTTTCACACAGGGCCATGTAGGTTTATATTTTGTTTTCCTTTAATAATAAGGACCTTCATTTAAAAACTGCATGTTGTGTTTACTTGTGTTATCTTTGGCTAATATTTAAATTTATTTAATGATCTGAAACATTAAAATGTGACAAACGTGCAAACAATTAAAAAATCAGGCCGGGTGCCAACACTTTTTCACACCACTGTATTTCCCAGAATGCTGTAGAGTTCTGACATTTTCAGAGAAGGCATTAAAAGCAATTCTATAACCGAGTCTGCTGTTATTCCGAAGCTCCGTGTGCAGTGATGCGTTCAGGAGAACGTCGGCTCTCCAGGACAAAGATTACGCTTCTCGCTCTTCTGTGTAAAAATCCATACACCTGCTTCACCGTGTCCTGCTCTAATACAGCTGTAGGGATAAAACGGTAGAGTAAATATAACAGCGAGAGGAAAATACAGTAGTTAAGCCATGATGATGGTGCTGCAGTAATTAAAGCCCCGAGTCCTGAGGAGCTCAGGATTACTCCGAAACTACAGTCACAATATCAAACCAACCTAATCATGAAGAGATTATTCACTGAGTGTATTTACTGTCTTAAGCTTTAACAAGACTTCTCATTTTTTCACAGTCACTTACACTAATCTCATTTATACTGTATATAACTGAGCAGGTGAGGGTTAAGGGCCTTGCTTAAGGGCCCAGCAGTGGCAACTAGTTGGTCCTGGGATTTAAGCTCACAACATTCTGTTATTTTTTCTATAACAGACTCATTTTTATAATTTACTTTATTCAGTCCAGTACTACAGTAATGTTCATTTACTCATACAAATACTCCTGTACTCAACATACTGTATGTACTCATCACACCTAATTACACACCTCCTTTATTAAAACTATAGACAGAGAGAACAGAAGCCACGCCTTCCTCACTCCTTTACTGAAACTGTAGACACTGAAGCCACACCCCTTTTAATCCTTTACTTTAACTGTAGACACAGAAGCCACACCCCTTTTAATGCTTTACTCTAACTGTAGACACAGAAGCCACACCCCTTTTAATGCTTTACTCTAACTGTAGACACAGAAGCCACACCCCTTTTACTCCTTTACTCCAACTGCAGACACAGAAGCCACACCTCTTTTAATCCTTTACTTTAACTGTAGACACAGAAGCCACACCCCTTTTACTATAACTTTAGATACAAAAGCCACACCACTTTTACTCCTTTACTCCAACTGCAGACACAGAAGCCACACCTCTTTTACTCCTTTACTCTAACTGTAGACACAGAAGCCACACCCCTTTTAATCCTTTACTTTAACTGTAGACACAGAAGCCACACCCCTTTTAATGCTTTACTCTAACTGTAGACACAGAAGCCACACCCCTTTTACTCCTTTACTCCAACTGCAGAAACAGAAGCCACACCTCTTTTACTCCTTTACTCTAACTGTACACACAGAAGGCACACCCCTTTTACTATAACTGTAGATACAGAAGCCACAACCCTTTTACTAATTTACTCTAACTGTAGACTCAGAAGTCACACCCCTTTAACTCCTTTACTCCAACTGCAGACACAGAAGCCACACCCCTTTTAGTCTAACTGTAAATACAGAAGCCACACCCCTTTTACTCCTTTACTCTAACTGTAGATACAGAAGCCACACCCCTTTTACTCCTTTACTCCAACTGCAGACACAGAAGCCACACCCCTTTTACTCCTTTACTCTAAATATATTAATTTAAACACAATTAATGACACATGATATTTCTTAGAGGAATAAAACACCCTGAAGATGCTTTTCTATAGGAAAATGTTGCTCATTTTCCTAGAAAAGCAAAACCCTGATCCATGTTTTAGTTCCTATCCAATTCTTCATCTCTAACCTTTACACTGTAATAAAATTGAGCTGATTGAAGAGTAATAAAATTGAGGAGTCAACCAGACTCCTAAAAATAATCTCCTCCACGTTCATAAAGCTCAGCAGGTGGACAGGGGAACCTTTTCACTCCTGACCTTGTGGAGAACGGAGACACCTGGTCAGGCCAGAAATAGAGGTGTGAAGGTTCAGAACATGAGAGCAAGTGTCACCGGATGACAAGCCAGCATTCATTTATCTTCATTTGGCCTCCGTTCTCTGGCCTGTTGCTGCCTCTGTGTGCTGAGAGATGTGCGATGGGACAAACTGGATAATAAAGCTGGTCCTGATGGGAAAAAAAACTTAAATGGATATTTTCTGACTGTCACTAAAGTGGTCTGGAAGAGTTCTTCATCAGTCTTGCATGAGGTGGAGTGTGAATGCTAAGGGGAAGTGACTTTAGGGTCAAAGTAGACTGCAGTTATCTAAAAGATTATGGACAAAACTATGTGTCGGTCAGTCAGTCAGTACAGAGGCTGTGTGTCATTCGGGTCACGTTTATAGAACATAATTCACGATTATAGAACACGCCTCCTTTAATAGTATATATAGAGAACAGAAGCCACACCTCCTTTACTAATATACATAGAGAAAAAAAGCCACACCTCCTTTACTAATATACATAGAGAACAGAAGCCACACCTCCTTTACTAATATACATATAGAACAGAAGCCAAACTTCTTTTACTAATATACATAGACAACAGAAGCCACACCTCCTTTACTAATAATATAACCAGAGACAACAGAAGCCACACCTCCTTTACTAATAATATACACAGAGACAACAGAAGCCACACCTCCTTTACTAATAATATACACAGATACAACAGAAGCCACACCTCCTTTATTAATAATATACACAGAGACAACAGAAGCCACACCTCCTTTACTAATAATATAACCCGAGACAACAGAAGCCACACCCCCTTTACAAATAATATACACATATACAACAGAAGCCACACCTCCTTTACTAATAATATAACCAGATACAACAGAAGCCACACCCCCTTTACAAATAATATACACATATACAACAGAAGCCACACCTCCTTTACAAATAATATACACATATACAACAGAAGCCACACCTCCTTTACTAATAATATAACCAGATACAACAGAAGCCACACCTCCTTTACTAATAATATACACAGAGACAACAGAAGCCACACCTCCTTTAGAAAAGCTATAAACGGAGAGAACAGATGCCACACCTTCTTCAATCCTTTACTAGAACTGTAGACCCACTTCCTATAATTTGTTTCACAGGAATTATAGGTGCGTATATGCAGAGTGGCCACGCCCAATTCACAGAAACTACAGCCTGAGAGCACTGAGGCCACGCCCACTTTACTGAAAAGCTGTGTGTTTCTGAGCCATATGGTGAAGACCAACAGGCAGGCAGAAATTTGGCACATTCATAGAGTTCGAGCTCAGCATTTTGTGTGTGTGTGTGTGTGTGTGTGTGTGTGTGTGTGTGTGTGTGTGTGTGTGTGTGCAGCCAAGATTTAAAATGGCAATATCTGATACATGTGGGAGCTGGGAAACGGAGCTGAGTGCCGTGATTCAGTCAGGGTTAATCATGTCACAGGAGGCCGGATCCGAGCTCGGTCTCACTTTGTAAACCTGAATTAAAAGAGTGAAGGGCCTCCCTCGGTTTCATGCTTTGGCTGTAAACAGCACAGTTAAATGTTATGTTCCTCATTATGGTGTAAGTGGGTTAGCATATTCATTTGCCACTGAAGTAGGTTATACCTAGAAGCGCCTTCACCACTGATTAGCATGGCATCAACAAGCGGTTTCTGCCCACGCTGGCCTCTCGACGATCCACGTGTGCCTTAGATAATGAAAATTAAAGCAAAAACTCACGGCTCTTTTCGGTCGCTTTCCTCTGGAGATTTGTGCACTAATTGTACTGAAAAATGGACTTAATCTGCATGCTGGCTCCATAAGAGTCCTCCGCGTTAAAGTTGATGGAAAATAAGGAAATAGTATTACGACTAATTAAGGCAAAGCAGAATAAATTATGCGAATGTGCAATTCTCCGAGGGACGCGCTAAAAGGAAACTAGACTCTAAGTGTCTGCATTTTGAAATAGTTCAGCTTACGATCCTGTACTGCTTACAGAAAACGTTAAGTACGCACTAAAAATAAAGTTACGGCGCGGCGATAATTGAAGTCAATGTATTTACTCCAGCTGCTTGGGCAGAAACCAAATTAGCGTCACAGACTGAAACCGCAGGAGATGAGAAAGGAGACAGGAAGCAGGAGATCAAGGGCAAGACCTGGCAACCCAGGCCTTATATTCGATTAAAGTCTCATTACAGGAAATATAAAAGAGTGCATGCAGCTTAAACAGTGAGTAATTACCCTTCTCTCACTCCATGGGTGAGGTTTGTTCATTTATTCACCATCCACCAAAAGTCACACAAACTAATGATCTTATTTCAGTTATTGTTTTTGTCTGTAACTGTCTATAAACTATAAACGATCTGATTTTTATTTATTATTTTTTATTTTTTACCTCAAATACCTGACTTTGTGTTAGCGCTGCACAGTACGTTGTCTGTTAAATGTGTTCAATTTATTGGGGAGAATATTATCATCTAAATTACAAACAAACAAACAAACAAATAAATATAATAATAATAATAAGCAGATAATCATTATTTTGGTGGAACAGTGCACTAGTACTGTCCTGTTCTATTACAGTATATTATGTTGATTTCTGAGGTTTTTCGTATAAAGTAAAATAACAAAAAAACAAAACAACAATAAAAAAAAACAAAGTTATCTTTCATAGCTTCATTGTAAATCATCATTTGGAATTATTAAAAAAATAATAATAATATTGCCTTTACTTGTGACATTTAATTGAAATAAAACTAATTAAACTAATTTTCTTATTATATCTATAATTACAACAACAACAACAACAACAACAACAACAACAACAACAACAATAATAATAATAATAATAATAATAATAATAATAATAATAATAATAATAATAATTATTATTATTATTATTATTATTATTTATGTATTTAATTTTAATATTGAAGAGCATTTTATTTATTTCAATACAAATATAATTATGTCACCTCAGACTTGCTCATTGGGGATAAATACAGACACATTTAAATAGATTTAATATTAATCTTTAATTTTTGTATTCTATTATTCTTTATATTAACCTTTTGTTCTATGTTTATGTTCCTGTAAAGCTGCTTCGAGACGACGTCAGCTGATAAAAGTGCAACACAAATAAACTTGAATTGAATTGAATTTGAATGTGTGTGTAATTAATGTGTATTATTGTGTATTATTGTGTAATCGTGACAATATGTCTTCCTCTAATTTGTAATATTCTACGTTCCTCCACACTGACATCCACATGTGGTTTTATTCACTTTATAATTTATTTCTGTTGTGTTTTTATTATGTTATAACAGCATTATGGTCGATATGAACACATTTGCTTCCTCCTCACACACATCGTCCCATCTGTGCTGTGAATCCTGCGGAAGTGACGTTCTGGTGGTGAACTGGGTGAGTTTACTGACAGATAAACGTAGTCAGGGCCGAGACGTGTCACACACGTGGAATAAACCTGTTCTTATGGAGGAAAAAGATCAAATCGTACAGGGGTGTGTGTGTGTCTGTGTGAGTCTGTGTGTGTGTGTGTGTGCCTGTGTGTGTGTGTGTGTGTGTGTGTCTGTCTGTCTCTGTGTGTGTGTGTGTCTGTCTGTCTGTGTCTTTCTGTGTGTGTGTGTGTGTGTGTGTGTGTGTGTGTGTGTGTGTGTGTGTGTGTGTGTACCTATGTGTGTCTCTGTGTGTGTGAGTCTGTGAGTGTGTTTATGTGTGTGTGTGTGTGTGTGTGTGTGTGTGTGTGTCTGTGTGTGTGTGTGTCTGTGAGTGTGTGTATGTGTGTGTGTCTGTGTCTGTCTGTCTGTGTCTTTCTGTGTCTGTTTGTCTCTGTGTGTGTGTGTGTGTGTGTGTGTGTGTGTGTGTGTGTGTGTGTGTGTGTGTGTGTGTGTGTGTGTGTGTGTACTGTACCTCTGCGTGTACCTGTGTGTCTGTGTGTGCGTGTTTCTGTGTCGGTCTGTCTATCTGTCTGTACTGTATGTGTGCGTCTGTGTCTGTCTGACTGTGTCTGTTTGTGTGTGTGTGTGTGTGTGTGTGTATGTATACTGTATGTGTGTATGTCTGTCTGTGTGTGTATGTGTGTCTGTGTGTTTGTATGTGTGCGTCTGTGTGTGTATGTGTGTCTGTCTGTGTATGTGTGTCTGTGTGTGTATGTGTGTCTGTGTTTGTATGTGTGCGTCTGTGTGTGTATGTGTGTCTGTGTGTGTCTGTCTGTGTGTTTGTATGTGTGCGTCTGTGTGTGTATGTGTGTCTGTGTGTGTGTGTGTCTGTGTTTGTATGTTTGCGTCTGTGTGTGTCTGTGTGTCTGTGTGTCTGTGTGTGTCTGTGTGTTTGTATTTGTGCGTCTGTGTGTCTGTGTGTGTACAGCATGTGTGTATGTGTGTTTGTGTATGTGTGTCTCTGTGTGTAAGTGCGTCTATGTGTGTGTGTTTGTGTGTTTGTGTGCCAGATGTGTGTTTTTCGCTCAGCTGAGCCGAGACGCTCCGAGCCACCGAGCGTGACATGACGACATTTTTTGGATCTCCAGGAAGTGAAGTTTGTATCTCATCAGTACAAATCTAATGTTAATGATGGATGAAATGCCTGATTAATTTACTTCATTGGCTCAGAAGCTCCGCCCACACAGGAAGCAGATTCCCACCAAGTTTACAAGTAACAGCACCGATGTGTTTTATTCCTTTAATCCTTTTTATTAATGACACATCATAATGTATCATCTAACGATATTAACACTATTATAATATTTAACATACCTCTGTGTATTAAAAAGTATCTTTATATCCTACATGCTATTATCACATGTGTTATTAACATTTATTATTAAGTGTTATTAACATATTATTATACATTATTACATGTTTATTATAACAGAAACCGTAATGTCTGTTTTGTGACATTCCTTTCAGCCAACTATGCATCATTAAGCTGAATATTACGTTTATTCACTTAACGATATATAAATCACTCTATAGCCCCGCCCACAACCCAGGCTCCGCCCTCATACACAATATCGTTAAGCTTAAAGCTAATGCTACCGTTCCAAACGTTATATGTTCAGACTCTGCTCTGATTTTACTTTTGTTTTGTTTTTTTTAGTTTTTAATTTATTATTTTATTTCCAGTCGATGGTTAAAACCCAGCAGAAGCTCAGAGAGTCTTTTTAAAGACAGATAAAAGAGAACGAAAGTACAAAGTGACGTGTAGAACGTAGCATTGGCAGAACTTCAGGTTTTTGAAGTTGACAGATGAAGTTAAAATGTTTTAAACACTTCCTGGAGTTTCTAAATAAATTTCTCCCAAAGCTCTGGATGCCTGCCAGCGTGCTCATTAATATTCACACCCCTCCTCGGCACGCCCGGGTGTTAAAAAGGTTTATTTTCAGAGGCCACGTGGCGTTCTGTTGCCTTTAAGCGAACGGCGTTCAGGATGGTTTTATATAACAAAAGAAAAACAACAGGAGAAACAGTAGGCATGTGACGGAGTGTCAGGGAACAGAGCTGACAGGAGAAGCTGGAGGTTTGGGGAAGAAAACACTAAACAATGACACTGGAAGGATGAAGAGGAACAAACGTCAGCTATGAGATACACAGTGGGTGGGGTGGGGGGAGGGGTTATAAGGGGACCCAGAGGGGGCCGTGGCCCACTAGGATATCAGATATCAGCTATTTATTCATTTGTTTGTTTGTTTGTTCAACAACTAATCAAGTGATACATTAAATCATTGACCAAAATATTATTTAACTCCTATAAATATTTATTTATTTATTTATTTATTTATTTATTTATTTATTTACGTATTTTTCTAATTCCCTTATAATAATTGACTTTTTCGTTTATTTCTGTTAACTATTAATCACTAATGTGCTGTGATTTACTATTTTTGCTTTACTTTTATTATTATTATTATTATTATTATTATTATTATTATTATTATTGTTGTTGTTGTTGTTGTTGTTGTTGTTGTTGTATTTTGATGTATTTATTTATTTCTCTTACAGACTAAGAAAAGAAAACGAAGTTTGCTATTTGTCTTTTCTTATTAACGTTCTTGTGAGTTGATACAGTCGATCTGTGCGATGGAGATTTGTGGTTTTATGCTCAATAATAATAATAATAATAATAATAATAATAATAATAATAATAATAATAATAATAAAGTAATTAATTAATTAATAATATGCAATAATCATTATTTTTGTGGAACAGTGCACAAGCACTGAATGTCCTGTTCCACATACTTTATCTTGATTTCTGAGATTTTTCATATAAAGTAAAATAACAAACAAACAAAACAAAACAACAACAACAACAACAACAACAACAAACAAAGTTATCTTTTGTAGCTTCATTGCAAATCGTCATAATTGCGTCTGTGATCATAATGATGTGTTTGTGAGCTCCTCTGGCATTGCGGATATTTCTCATACTGTGTGTTAGCAGGTGTGTCCCAGACTCACAGATTTCTTCTTCTTCTTCTTCTTGTCCTCCTCCTCCTCCTTCTCCTCCTTCTGGAGTAGCAGGTGATGTTGTGTTTGAGAGGCAGGTGCTCGGTGCGGTAAACCTTCTCGTCCGTGCTGGATGCGATTGCACCTGTTGGTCTAATCTGAGCTCTTGTCTGTAATCAGGTGCGTCACTAAAACTCACCTGAGCAGAGACCTGATGTGAAAGTGAGTCCTTGATTTCACTCCTGTAGTGTGTGGACTTTAATGACCGTGTTTTACACTCATACGTGACACGATTGAGGTTTCACCGTCTCACGTCGCTCTGGATTCACTCACGTCTTCACATCCTTCACGTCTTCATTTCCAGGCCATAATTTGTATCATGATGGGTTTCCATACTATATATATATAAATATATAATTTCACTCTCTCTCTCACTCATTTTCTACCGCTTATCCGAACTTCTCGGGTCACGGGGAATCTCAGGCGTCATCGGGCATCGAGGCAGGATACACCCTGGACGGAGTGCCAACCCATCACAGGGCACACACACACTCTCTCATTCACTCACACACACACATTACGGACAATTTTCCAGAGATGCCAATCAACCTACCATGCATGTCTTTGGACCGGGGGAGGAAACCGGAGTACCCGGAGGAAACCCCCGAGGCACGGGGAGAACATGCAAACTCCACACACACAAGGCGGAGGCGGGAATCAAACCCCCGACCCTGGAGGTGTGAGGCGAACGTGCTAACCGCTAAGCCACCTTGCCCCCCCACCCTGGCAACAAATGAAATAAAAAGGTTTAGTGGTGTGAGTGAATGCTGTGGTGTTGATCATTAGAGTACATTTGATCCTTTCTGATAAAGTCTTCACACCATCCAGTCATTTCTTTTTAAAATTGTTTCAAATAATTCCTATTATTTTAAAAAAAAAATCACTCTTGCACTGGTGAATTCGACCGAGAATAAAAACCTAAAAGTTGTTTTAAAGTCTGCGGCGTGTCGACGTGTCCGGGTTTCAGTGTTTTTGTTTGATTTTTTATATAAAGTGTGATATGTAGTGAAGTGGGAGTGGTAATGCATCACATTTCCATCCGCTCCCAGACGTTCAGCGTGGAGTAAAAACACTCTTTTTATGTCTCATCCATTCAAATCAGCTCTCGTGTCTGTCATTAGGCGACGTCCAGAACTATTTTATTTTATTTTATTTATTTTTTTGTCATGTTGCCAAAGCTTTCGAGTTTGAGTCGCATTAGCTGCTGTACACTCGCTGCTCTGAAGAGGGAATCAAACAAAAACACGCCAAAATGGACAAAATAATGGGAGCCGCTGTGCGGTTCTCATTTCCAGAATGCTTTCTGATCATGAAAGTGATATGAGCTCCCAGACCACACACACACACACACACACACACACACACACACACACACACACACACACACACACACACACATACTGGATTAAACAATTTGCTTCATTCTGATTCCCAGCCCGTGACTAGCGTTTCGACGTGGTCATGTGTAGAACCGTACGTTTGATGCTGTGTTCGTTGGTCGACTTTATTTGTCTCGTTTCCTTTCATTTATGATGCGACCTCGAGGTTTTAACCGAAGACCAAAAACATCACAAAGTTGGCAGAAAGACTGCGTTGACTCTGTAATATACTGTTCATTATTTTCCTATAACAGCATGTCCAATTCATCCGTTATCTGTTTGTCCAAACGTTTAGTGCGAAGGAACGCTGGTGAAATGAGTTCGTTCCTGTTCTCTGTTCTCTTCTCGTAGCTTTGATACTTGGTTAAATGATACGTTTTTGTTATGTCGCATGAGTTAGTAGAATTTTGGACACAGCTAAATCAAATTAAAATGACTCAATGATTTATCAAAGTGACTCTGTGAACCGTTGTGAATCAGAGGTCTTCTCGGATCTAAAGAAATGTCCCCGACCCGAAGTGACCCGAATCGCTTTTTACCCGAACCCGATGTGCATATATATATATATATATATATTTTTTTTTATATTTAACGCGACTGGACCCGAATGTTGCATAACTCTACACTAAAGTAACCGCTACAGAGTGGATTCAAAATTGATTGACAGGTCTGTTTCAACGAAAATTAGCTTACCGCCAGCCACACGTCGTCAGCAACATGTCGCAAGCGGTCTTGGCAAACAGAGGAGAGGTTGGAAAAGGACTCGAGTCGAGGCACACACACGAGATACAGTAACCCGTGTCCGAGGCACACTTTCCTTTTTAGACCCGAACCCGCTCAGGTCTCAGGTCGGACCTCGGGTGTTCGGATCTAAGTGGACCCGTGAAGACCTCTACTGTGAGTCGTGTCATATGGAGACAGATCTTTGCACCGTGTCAGATCAAAATGTTTGTGAATCATATTGTGCTGAAATGCTTCAGAGTTTATTTAGAATCATTTAATCACATCATATAAAAATGCCTTTGAAACCTACATCATTCTGAAACAGCTCTTGTAATTGTAACATATCGATACGGCTCTGAAACCTATAATATCGTGATGATTTTGAATCGAATCCAAAAGGAAATGACTCCGGAAATGACTCTGAATCGTGTCCGATTGAAGCAGATCTGAATCAAATAATTTTAGTGTATAAAAACATTTCTGAGTCATATCCTGTATTAAAATAGTTCTGAATAAAATCGATTGATTCGGTGTATGATTCTTGATTCGGTGAAATAATTCTGAAGCAGATCGGAGTAAATAGACTAAAAAAAAAATAAAAAATTCAGTTGAATCGAATCATATCACAAAAGCTCTAAATTGTACCGTATTGAAATGATTCCGAATCGTGCCGAGAAATCGATATGATTTATGTCATACTGAAATGGTTCTGAATCCTAATGTATAAAGATGAATCATCGAACGGTTCTGAATCGTATCGGATCAGAACGTCAACAGTTCCACATCCGAAAAGATCTGGATCGTGTCGTATCACTTAGAGACGGAGAGGACGTACAGTACATCGGCAGCGGTTTCTTATAATTGTTTAAGTTCTTTATATTGCACTTTAACACTTGACTGATTGAATTTTCCACTGTTTCATATCCACAGTGTAGGATCCATGGCTCAGGTTCTCATCAGATCTGTTCGGATTTCAATAACGTAGCTCTGGAAAAAAAAAAAAAACTCAAAGTGAGACCTGAACAGGATTCTGGACTGAGTCGGTGAATCACTTGAAGGCAGAGTCTATGCCTGCTTTTCTCTCGTCGATTCCTGACAGCCGCAGGATTCATTTCCACATAGAGTAGACGATTTCATGCTGCTCTGCCCGGAGGAGATGTGCCCCGAGTGGAAATCCGAACATTTTTGTTGTTCAAAACCCCTAAGGTTTTCAAAATAACACTTTCTCAGGTTATAAGATGGATCCACAATTTTTCGAGTGGCAATTTCGCAGGACTTCATTGGCCTTGAAAGATTATTTTCCTGCCTGTCTCTTACTCCTGGGTGAGTGAGTCATTCTAAAGAATAATATGGCTGCAGGTAACTAAAATATGTATAATATTTCACTGTATGTTCTTTTCTACACAATGATTTTTTAGTGACTGAGGCAGCAGATCGACGAACAAACGAATCTAAATAAAAGTGTCTATAAAATTCAACAATAATTCTTTTTCTTTAGGAAAGAAGGAAAGGTTTACTCGAGTTGACACAATGCAAACAGTTTCTTAAAATATTCCAGGCTGATGGAGCTAAAAGTAAATTCGGTAGCGTCAATCGGCAAAAATAAACTTTACTCTGTCTTATCGAATTGAAATAAGTTGTATCTAACTTAAAGGTGAGGTCTGTGTTGTTTGAAAGCCAACGTTGACATATAAAATCACCAAAACAAACACGCCCCTAACACAAACGGGTCCCACCCCTGTATCGATAGCTCCGCCCACACGTACATACGTAACCCGGGCGACTAACGGAAAGAAACGTGTCTTTATCATAGCTGAAGGGAAGAACAATACGATTGTAGATAAACAAACAAGCAAAAATGCCACACAAGCATAATGATGTAAAGGACAAAGGCATATATTAGTTCTGTGTAACAAAGCAAAACCAACGTTACTCACCTATCGAGAAGGAAAAAAGCGCCTCGGCGTCTTAAGTAAAGTCGGCCACATATTCACAGGTGGGAGTTTCCCGAGTCGATAACTCCTGAGCTAAACGCTGTTACTACACAAAACGCGGTTGTAGCTGCCTCTCTACATTACTACGATA
Source organism: Tachysurus fulvidraco (assembly GCF_022655615.1). Taxonomy (NCBI): domain Eukaryota; kingdom Metazoa; phylum Chordata; class Actinopteri; order Siluriformes; family Bagridae; genus Tachysurus; species Tachysurus fulvidraco. The sequence goes on from NC_062518.1 coordinate 1,276,972, forward strand.
GAAAAGAGGTGTTATTTGTGTAGTAACAGCGTTTAGTAACTGCTAACCAACTGCTAAACATCAACGGGATGTTTCCGGTACCTAGATGTTCACATCACACAGGACCTGTCTTGGTCCTGTCACATCAACACCCTGGTGAAGAAAACCCGGCAGCGTCTGTACCACCTGAGACGAGTAAAGGACTTCAAACTACCCTCTCAGATGGTAAAGACTTTCTACACCTGCACCACTGAGAGCGTCCTGACGGGTACAGTAGCATCACTTCCTGGTCAGCTGAACGTACAGTACCATGCACACCGAGCTCTCTGACCTGCAGGACATCTACAGCACATGGTGCCAGACCAGGGCCAGGAAGATTGTAAAGGATCTCAGCATCCCAACAATGGACTCTTCTCTTTGTTGTGTTCAGGGAAACGCTTTCGCTCCTCGAAAGTAAACACAGAGAGAACGAGGTGAAGCTTCTTCCCGCAGGCCATTCGGAGTTTGAACCAGGAAACACCCAGGATATATTACTGCACCTCTCCCTCCATCTTCACTGTTTTTCTGCACAACCTTTTTTGCACTAACACTTTAACTCTGGACTCTCACATCACAGTGGCACTTTATACACTGTATACACATCATACTGCACATGGACGCTTTAAGGACAATAATTAAAAACCATACGCGTTTATGTATATGTATATACATTATTTTTCACTTATATTTTCATATTTTCGTATTGTATATAATTTATTTTTATATAGTTTATACTTTTTTTATTTATCTACCTCCTTTCGGTTATATTTTTTTTTTATCCCAAATTGCATTCTTTATGTTTGAATACCGGACAGATGTAAAAAGCATTTCACTGCATGTCGTTATGTGTGTGTGTGTGTGTGTGTGTGTGTGTGTGTGTGTGTGTGTGTGTGTGTGTGTGTGTGTGTGTGTGTGTGACAAATAAAATGTGATTTTTGATTTTTTTTTCTTTCTAAAAATAGCTCAAAATCATATCGAAATAAATGGACTTTGAATCATGTCAAAATCAGAGCAGACCAAACTGCTTCTGAATCCTATCTTAACTGAGATAATAAACAATTAAATAAACAACATTCTAAATAATACTATAACTTAATATTGCATCAGAACTGATTCTGATGCTGAAATGACTCTGAGTCCATCCATCCATCCATCCATCCATCCATCCATCCATCCATCCATTTTCTACTGCTTATCTGGGACCGGGTCACCAGGGCAACAGTCTAAGCAGGGATGCCCAGACGTCTCTCTCCCCAGACACTTCCTCCAGCTCTTCCGGGGGAATACCGATGTGTTCCCAGGCCAGCCGAGAGACATCCCGGTTCGACATACCTGGAACACCTCCCCAGGAAGGCGTCCAGGAGGCATCTGGAGCAGATGCCCGAGCCACCTCAGCTGACTCCTCTCGATGTGGAGGAGCAGTGGTTCTACTCTGAGCTCCTCCCGAGTGACCGAGCTCCTCACCCTAACTCTAAGGGAGCGCCCAGCCACCCTGTGGAGGAAACACATTTCGGCCGCCCGTATCCGGGATCTCGTCCTTTCGGTCATGACCCAAAGCTCATGACCATAGGTGAGGGTAGGAACGTAGATCGACCGGTAAATAGAGGGCTTCGCCTTGCAGCTCTTTCTTCACCACAACAGACCGGTATAACTCTGAGCCATGTAATGTAAAAAAGATCTGACTCACATTAAAGCACCACTGAATCAAACCGAAATTAGATTTAAATGCTGCATTTTACGGAACGAGCAAACAAAACAAAACAAAAATCTGTTCGAAAAACTTGGAACGCTAAGTGGCAACTCGAACGATATTATGCTACTAAATTAATTTGTATATTTGAAAAAAAAATAATATCAGCTAGATATCATGTTTTATTTTACAGGATAAAAAAATGTACAGGCCAAGAACAGAGAATTTAATGGAACATTTGAGGGAAATAAATGGCCACAGTTTCATGGGACTGATTTATATTTGACGTTAAACAAGTCTCTTGTTTTGTTGACCTTTGCGCTGTACATCTGACCACTATGAGCGTAAACCTAATGATCGCCGCTGTGGCATTTTCTATCTGGCAAAATGTCACTTTCAGCTTATTGCCTGATGGATAAAGCTCTGAGACTGACTTTTTCTTTATCTTCTTCTTCTTCTTCTTCTTCTTCTTCTTCTTCTTCTTCTTCTTCTTACGCTTATTATTATTATTATTATTATTATTATTATTATTATTATTATTATTATTATTATTATTATTATTATTATTATTATATTTTTAACCACTACATGAGAACTCTTTGAGGAAATATGTCAGACTAAAACAAAATAAATAAATAAATAAATAAATAAATAAATAAATAAATAAATAAATAAATAAATAAAATAAAGAGGTGTATTTAATATTTGTGCCTCCTGTGGTGTGTAGTGGGATGTCGACTGGCTTTCTCAGGATGAATCCATCATTAAGACGTATCCGTTCTCCCTCAGGAGCGTCCGTGCGCTGATTACTCCACATGCCTTTGATAAATTGAGCATAATGACTGATTAATTAATTGTGTGATCATCACAGGTTGAGATCTAAAAAAAAAATAATGCATTTTTCTTATTAAAAATTAAGCTGATGACAGTAAACGCAGCAAATAAAGAATCGCTGAGAAAGCCAAGACTGGCGGCTTCGGTCGAACTCGTTTTAGACTCGGTTGCGAAGATTGCGAAGTTTAATTAAGCCTTAATTAGACTTTTTCCCTTTCAGACCTATAGGAACTCGGGGTTCTGGTTAACTTCAATAATTGCTCTGCCATAAGCCAGGACTTTTTGTCACCCACGGATAAATTACATGCGATTAATAAAGCGTAATTACAAGGGAATGACCAAAGAGGCGGTGTGTTGATTAAAGATTTATGCAGAGTGGGCGGGGCTATCTAACTAAAGTTTTGAAAAGCTGGGATTTTCTCTCATTTGCAGTCAAGAAGGCCTAAAGAGTGGGTAAAATGGAGGCTGGTGAAATAGGCGTATGCTCTCGGTCTTCAACTCTATGCCTATAACCCTTACATGTGTGGGTCACATGTTGTCCGGTTTCCTCCCACACAAGAAAAGCATGTCATAGATGGATTAACAATTCCAAACTGCCCCTGAGTGTGTGTGTGTGTGTGTGTGTGTGTGTGTGTGTGTGTGTGTGTGTGTGTGTGTGTGTGTGTGTGTGTGCAGGGTGCCTTGTAATCAACTAGCATCCCATCCAGGGTGTATTCTTACTGACCTTGGGATGTGTTCTGAATCATCTGAGTTTACGTTTTACATTGAATTAAAATTTAATTGCTCTTTAATTGCTCTGAATTGCTAAATTGCTCTGAATTGTATCATCGATTAAAATACGGCTACGAATCGTATCGTATAACAGAGAGGTTCTGAATCATATAACAAAATAGCTTTGAACCATTCATTCATTCATTCATCTCCTACCGCTTATCTGAACTTCTCGGGTCACTATCTCACACACACTCTCATTCACTCACACAATTTTCCAGAGATGCCAATCAACCTACCATGCATGTCTTTGGACCGGGGGAGGAAACCCCCGAGGCACGGGGAGAACATGCAAACTCCACACAAACAAGGCGGAGGTGGGAATCGAACCCCAAACCCTGGAGCTGTGAGGTGAACGTGCTAACCACTAAGCCACCGTGTCCCTGCTTTGAACCATATTCTTTTAAAATGACTCTGAATCATATCCCATAAAAGTGGATCTGAATCTTATCAAAAATGTTTCCAAATCATATCACATAAGAACTCTCTAAAATAGAACATACGATACTGGATCTGAATCTTGACAAAGTGACTCTGAATCAGATCCTTTCAAACTGGCTCTGAATCACATCGTATCAAAACGACTCGTCCGGTTTTCTTTTTCATTGAAAGCCTCGCTGTCATTTATCGGATCGTTAGAATCGCTGACGTTCCTGTTCAGGTTTCTACTGTTATATTCATGCAGATGGAAACAGTAATGTCAGCAAGTTACATCAGCAAGTAACTTCAGCAAGGCTCTCAAGATCCTCGGCTCTTCCTGGCCGCTCTGTAAATCCTCTCTCCGCGAGAAAAATCCCCTGTAATACTGTGGAGAGTGAGAAATGCCAGGACTGGAGCGAATTGCAGCCTTGTAAGTGGGTGTATCAGCGAGCAAACACTCATCCATTTTTGCGCAAGATGTAGCAATAAATGATCTGTGTCTGAGCTCGGCTCACTCTCCGGCTGCGAAAGCCCCAATCATGGTTTTTACCAGGCTAGCCAATCATGCTAACTCAAACTCACGTGCTCACTTGTTGATGAGCCACCGGTTAAATCCGTCCTCCCGGGAATTGGCAGTATCTCCGAGCGCAGAGTGATCAAAGTGGAGTTTCTGCGAGTAGCTTGGCTCAGCAACGGCGATAATGAGACAAGAAAACATGCGACCGTGATTCTCAGCCAGGACCTGCTGCCTCCGTTTAGGAGAGATTCCTAATTACAGTGCTGCTGCCTGAGGCTTTGACCCTGCTGTGATTATTAAAAAATGGTGGTGTGTGTGTGTGTGTGTGTGTGTGTGAGGTGGAGATGGAGAAGCACCTCTACACCTCTACAAGTTGAACCAGGAAGGTCAGTGAGGAACTAAATAAAGAAGAAGAAGAAGAAGAAGAAGAAGAAGAAGAAGAAGAAGAAGAAGAAGAAGAAGAAGAAGAATGCTGGCACAAAGATAGATTGATTTAATATTAAAGATGTAGTAGTAATTAGAGGCCTCAGGGTAAAGTGCAGCTTCGACAGGATCCATGGGTTTGAATTTATGCTAAAAAAAATTGCACGAGTTTCTTTTTTACTCTTTTTGTCTCCGAAAGCAAGATTTTTTTTCTCTCCTCTAAACAGGTTACATGATTTAAATGTTCCATCATATTCAGGCTTTTCAGTGTCATGAAATATGTCAAGTCCTTAATGCACAAACAGAACACTTTGACTCGCGGAGAGTGAAATGAAGATCTCTGGAGCGAGAACACGCTGAAGGAAAACACTTTAATTGCACCTTTGCCTCTATAACAAGCAGGTAACAGGGCGATCCATCATTAGCACTAAAGAAGTTATTTCCCCTCTCGACTCGTCGTGGCAGGGCCGCAGCTGCGCCGTGATTTGGATAAATCTCAAACCGCCACAAACACGCGTGTTCGTTCCGCCGAGCTGGAAATGAAAGGCTGTCACGAGCACGTTGAGCGATGGCGTTTCTCATAATGCTTAAATCTTGTGCTCAATAGACCTGACAAAAATTGGCCCATTACTTCAAGCGTGCACCTCTTCGCTTTCCCGTTCGACGTCCTGATTTACATGCATATGAACCGGCCGCTTCACGTTCGTAACGTACGGCACGCGCTCTACACCTTCGGCGAGACTCGCAGCTCCTTCGCTAACTTCTAAAACGAGAGAAGAGAAAGAGAGAGAAAGAGAGAAAGGAGTGAACTCTGATAAATTTCCTCCATTTCAGCACGTGTGTCTGAAAAAGGCCTGAAAAGGAAAAGCACTTCATCACCAGGAAAAAGGAAAAGGCACCGCGGCAGACCGCCCTCAGCACTTCTCACCTTAATACGTCGCAGCGATGGAGCTCATAATGTTTTGAAGTATGTTTAGTTTGGGGAAATGGTTTCATATATCAGCGTGACGGCAAAGTTTCTGAGGCGACGCCTGGTTTAAAGGAGTTTTATGGTAAACATTATCAATAGACAGGCCATCGCGTGGAGGAGAGGGGGAAAAATGTCCGCTGTCAAGCCAGCTGTCTTAATTGTTCATAATCATGTGTTTCACTCAGTGTTGCTGCTCATCAATCCTCAGCGTTCGTCCTCACGCTGGGAAAAATACGGCCACCGAGTTCTCAATCACGCCGCGGTGGAGGAAATCAATCAGCCTTGTTTGCGCCGGGCTGCTGGGTTTATAACTCAACACACTTGTGACCTCTGGATGCTTATTAATCCAAAGAATTCCCAGAAAATATACAGATTAAACAAATTAACGCTAACACACTCTAACATCAGAACCGTTAGAATAATAGCCAGGACGCTAACATCACTGTGCTTTACAGGTGAGCTTGTAGGTTTTGGATCGTGAGAAGATTCTTCGTTTCTTTACACTTTGGCCTTCCCATCATGGTTGCTGAACTTTTCTAGCTCTTCTCTGTAATTCTTTGCAAATTCAAGTCTAATGTGTTCAGAATCAACCAGTAAAGTAAAAGTTAGTGCACCCCTGTTTTGAAGTGATGTGACTGATTAACTCCAAACAAACCTCAGATCTTCTTGGAAGATCTTCTTGGTTGCATCCTACAAGAACCCTGTGCCATAAAAAAACATCGACAGGATCTCATCGTTCGGGAGAGGACTACAAAACCATTCCCGAGTCATTAGATACACTACGGAGCGCAGTGAGGACAGTCATCGATGTTAATAAGAACAGGACGTCCATCCGGAGAGAAGAAAAAGGGAAATAAATGTGGTCATGGAGGCTGTCAGGAGATAAACAGCAGCATTGAAAGAGCTGCAGCTCTGACTGGTAAGTTCTGTTCGCTCTCTACATGTGACAACTTTCTCTTTTGTCCTTCATCTGTCTGAGCTGTGGGACAGTGTGGAGAGACACAAAAACACTCAACGCTGACGACATTCAGCAACCTTAGGAACTAATGGGTCAGAGCAATCTTTTGAGTTCTCCACAAACTCAACATTCAAATGAACTTAAGAATGAAAGGACCTGAAGATCGCTGTGCACAGGAGATGCCTTTACACTTTGGTAGATTTGTAAATCTATTTACAAAGTCTGAAGATTCTCAAGTCGAGGTGGTCCGAGTTGATAGACACTTAACCATAAAGTCTGTAATGAATCCATAAGGTGCTTCAACTCTGTATTAGTTTGTCAGTCTGCATACTTACGTTTTCTGTGTTCATCTTTTTCTGTTTGGTTTCCAGTGACATTGTACATTTAGATTTGGCTCATGCCTTCATCCAGAGCGACTTAAAGAAGAGCTTTCAGAAGCCTTTATCGATACATACGTCAATATCGGTTCACCGGGTCACGGATGAAGAATACCATCAGTTTGAAACTCTGTTTGGAGGAAACACAGCAAGAGCCTAGCGAGGTCCATTTTAAGTATTTCAGGAAGAGGTACGGTAGGTCTTTAGACGTTGTGATGCATCGTACAGGCTGTACTTACTACTTTAAAGGGGGAAAAAGGTCTGATTTGATATCACAAGAGCTTGCTGTTTTAACTCTCCTGTGTCTTCTTATATCCACTGTGTATTAAAGTATCATTCACTGGAGGTGAAGGTCATGTACAGGCAGGGTGCCAATACTTTGTCAGGAGAATTATGAAGTGTTTTGTTTCATAAAATCGCATATACTTTGCATATATAAACAGAAATAAAAAGACACTAGAGTGTCTTTTTATATTCGCTATGTATTAAAATGTTGTGCATGGCATGTGAGTGTAATCTCAGGAAGGGTGCCAATAATTTTTGAAGTTGTCTCTAAACTGTCAGTGTGTAAAAATATTTAATTTAATAATAATAATAATAATAATAATAATAATAATAACAATAACAATAACAATAACAATTATTATTATTATTATTATTATTATTATTATTATTATTATTATTATTATTATTATTATTTCTATAATATAAAAATTTCATAATAATAATAATAATAATAATAATAATAATAATAATAATAATAATAATAATAATAATAATAATAATTATTATTATTATTATTAGAGCTAATGACAGCCGTATCCGTGAGAGCATGAGAGTTTATATATCAGAGTTCCTAAGACAAGTCAGACTTTTTGAAAGTTCCTATCACGAGTTCTGTAGCTCAGAACCCCGAGGGTTCCATCGTTCCATATTTCTCCTGCACCAAATCCCTCTAGGTTCCTTTAGCATTATCTCTTTATTGCCTCGTTATTTCTCCCTCGGCTAAAACGCGCTGCCGGCGTTGATTAAAGCGCTCTGAGAATCTGCTTATGTGTTGAAATTATCTGCGTCTCGCTTGAGACGCTCAGAGTCGCATTATTCCTGCGATACGAAGTCTTTCAGGATCACAGCTTTGCATCTTATTTGGTGGTTCGTAATTGATTACTAGCGATGAAGTTTGGTAAGAGATTAGCGAGGGGAACAGAAGGGATTTTGAGGATTTCATCAGGTGAAATTGACTGACTTCCATCAGAGTGACGAGCCAGAAATGAACGCCTGATTGGGTTTATGCTAATGTGTATATGGATCTTCATCACGACCGAGGATAGGAACATGATCAATAATCAATAAATTAGCATCGATTCAGGGGATCTTTACTACGGCCGCTTCCAAAAGTATCGGCACAGCCAGGACGATCGTTATTTTAGTTTTACGGTAAAAACATTTAAATCTGTTTCATTCATTTCTGGATATTTAGATCTAGACATATTCACGTGATCAAAAATACTGGAACATGCGTCTGAATGGTGTGTCTCGTTGCCCAGATGTTTGAATAATTATTAGCTCTGAACATTCTCTCATGGTTTGAGTTCTGAGTTTGAGTTGCATTCGAATGCTACAGTACAATAAAAAGGATAAACCAACACAAAGACCTGAGAGCTGTGTATGGGAGAAAAAAGAGAGAACAATCAATCAGAGATGCTGAGAAAATAAAGAGTAAATATAAAGAAATAAAAAGTGTTAAAATAGACTGGCGCATCTGGTAAAGGGTTGTTGATCGGAGGATCGGGGTTCAAGGCTCGGCACGGCCAAGCTGCCACTGTTGGGCCCTTGAGCAAGGCCCTCAACCTTCCCTGCTCCAGGGGCACTGTATCATAGCTGCCCCTGCACTCTGACCCCAACCTTCTCAGTTGGGGTATGTAAAGAAAAGTATTCCACTGTGCTATAATGTATATGTGGCGATAATAAAGGCTTCTATGCACCCCTATTCTATGCTAGCAGCTAATCATTAATCAAATGCTAACCACAAATGCTGATGAATAGCCATCAAGGCAAATAACCAAATCCAAATATTTTTATTATGATTTACATCATAAAATTCATTCCAAAATACAGTAAGATTGTGTTATGCTAATAGCTGCAATGTTCCACATGCAATTACATGACAACTGACTAAGCAAAAATTTTGAAAATAGTTCGACAAATTACAAACCAAAATCATAGCAATTGCTAGTAAGCTAATCACAAATGCCAGTCACTGCTAAAGTGAAAAGCTTTCAGCTAAAAGATTTAGGAATTACACAAATTATAACATATCATTTCTATCTTAGGAGTTTGCATGTTCTCCCCGTGCCTCGGGGGTTTCCTCCGGGTACTCCGGTTTCCTCCCCCGGTCCAAAGACATGCATGGTAGGTTGATTGGCATCTCTGGAAAATTGTCCGTAGTGTGAGAGTGTGTGTGTGACCAGTGATGGGTTGGCACTCCGTCCAGGGTGTATCCTGCCTCGATGCCCGATGACGCCTGAGATAGACACAGGCTCCCCGTGACCCGAGAAGTTCGGATAAGCGGTAGAAGATGAATGAATGAATGAATGAGATTCTATCTTAACGCTAACCAGCACAAGTCCTAGCTAACTAGCTAAGCTACTGAGTGTGGAACTTAAATCTGATTAATTACGCTAGTTATGTGAGAAGTACAGAATTTATAAAGTAGCATCATGGAGTTAAAAAATAAATACTGTACAGTACATGACCGTATTTCTGTACACAAAGCGCTCTCACAAAGTCAGTCAACTGAGACTTCAACTCTCCAAGCAGGAAGGTGACAGAGGTTCATACAGGAAGATACCAAATGGCATGAATAAAATAGAAATGAGTGAGCTGAGAAACAGACACGTAATAACCTAAGGCCTGTTTGAATTTTCCGCTCCCTCGTGGTCATATCACATCCTCGTGCTCGTATTAATGACTCATAAATTTCATCAAATTAATGAAATTAATGCCATTTCCTGCCTTAGACGATGTAAAAGCACTCAAATGGTGATAAATCAAAGCGAACTAATGTTGCACTACAGTAAAATGATGAAGCTTTGAGTTTAATTAGTTCGTTTGGAATGCAACCAGTTTTTTTTTTTTCTTTTTTTTTTTTCTTGGCATGATTAAAAAAAGGTGCAGGATCTCTGGAATAGTTTTTGCCAGAAGCTAAATAGAAGCAGAAATTCATTAATGGAGCAGAAAAGCCTCGGTTCTAACGAGGCCGCGATTAGATTAGTTTAAATGATGATGTGGTGTGACGCCTGTTCTCGGCTACAATCAGGTCCTTCTAATCGTTTTTAACACAGGATGTAAAAAAAATGTAAAAAAAAAAAAAAAGTAAAAAAAGGGATATAAAATATATTATTTTAATTAAAGTAATATTAAACAAATAATGATATAAATATTTAAAATCAGATACTTTGCTTAGGATAAAAATATATAAACTAACAATATTACTATAATAAACTAACTAAAGTAATGTAATGAAAACTAAAAAAAAAAAAAACAGAAAAACTTTATTTCACTTTATATTTTTTTGCTTGATAATTAAAATGCCCCACTCCTTAATAATAAAAATAAATAATAATAATTAAATAAAAAACTAAACTATAGAAAAGTGATAATTAGAGGTTTTGCTTGAAAGTAGATAAATACATTTATAAAATAATTTCAAAAAGCAAATGATGATGATGATGATGATTATTATTATTATTATTATTATTATTATTATTATTATTATTATTATTATTATTATTAGTAGTAGTAGTAGTAGTAGTAGTAGTAGTATCCCTATTTATCCTGCTGTAATGCAAACAAACAAATAAATAAATGTCCATTATTATTATTATTATTAATATTTATTATTATTATTATTATTATTATTATTATTATTATTATTATTATTATTATTAATTTATTTCATTTGTCCTATTTCTTTAGACCCATAACTAACCTGTGATATTTGTGCTGTTTACAAAACAAACAAACAAATATATAAATAACAAATTATTATAAAAATGAAAAATTGTCACTGAGTCTAAACCACTGTGTATTTATTATGGACCTGAATTAAATAAAAATAAAACAGATTGAGGTCAGAAACGTGACGCCACACGGATGCTACGTCTACACCGATATAGTTTTATCTCATAACTAACACTATGATTTTCAATCATTTTCAAAAAGTTTCTCATCCACACAGAAACATCTGTAAACCCTCACGCCCTGTACTGCACGTGCGTAAGACGTAAGACGCTTCGACGTACGGACTTTCTGGCTCGTATTTACTATCTGGCTCTTTGGTAATGTTGAGGAAATGGAAAAGTATAGTAATGTGGACTATGTGCACACTCACAGTAATTTTTAACAAGGTTGTCAAAACAGACAGTAAACAGAACCGATACCGTACGGTGTCGCCCGACTGCGTGTCTGAAATGGTCACATGACTGCGTCACGTGACTACAATTGTGTCACGGTTTTCAGGAGCCTTCAAAATTTATCTGTAATCTTTTTCAAATTTATCCACTTTTGAGAGGGATGTGGTAGCCTAGTGGTTAAGGTGTTTGGCTTACCAATCGGAAGGTTGTGAGTTCGATTCCTACGTCTACCAGGCTGACACTGCTGGGCCCCTGAGCAAGGCCCTTAACCCTCAGTTGTATAAAAATTCAATAAAATGTAAGTTGCTCTGAATATAAGGGCATCAGCATTTTCATAAAACTTTTTTTAAAATTTTTATTTATTTATTTTTTTACAAAACTGCGTCTCAGTGTGGACAGAAGGCCACAACAAAGAGATGCAGTTTCTGTCCTGCTCTCCTCACCGATGGTCGTGTTCAGCGTCACGACTTCCTGTTCCCTTCTGTCGTTTGTTGACCAGACTACCAATACGCCAAAACATCCTACAGCTTTCTGAAATTCATTTCAAACAGCTCTCAGAAGTGAAACCAAGCCTTGAAAGTGAAGCTTTCCTTTTGACCATCAAGGACCATCGAAGCTGCTTTATATTTAAAAGGAAGTGACTGAAAGTGTATATTGACTTTAAAAAAAAAAAGAAAAGAAAAAAAAAAGCAGCCTTGCACAAAGAGACGAAGAAGACTGCGGATGTGTTTGAACTGGTGACCTCACTCCCTTATTCACTACACACTAGTGTTTACAGATGATATTTATGTAGATGCTACGGAACAGCAGTCGCGTGTGAGTCTCTGTTTCCGATTCTTGACCATCTTCTTTTGTAACTTGGCAGATTTCACGTCATCTCTGCGACTGCCGTTAAGACACATCGGTCTTTATAATCGGATAAATAGCTTTCCTCGATGCCCGATGACGCCTGAGATGGGCACAGGCTCCCTGTGACCCGACGTAGTTCGGATCAGTGGTAGAAAATGATGAGTGAGCAAATAGCTTTCCGGTGGAATTAAATATGCGATTTTAACTAGAACTCATGTCTTACTCGAGTCCATTTAGCGATATTTGATTTGAGAGTCGCTCACTGACACTGAAACGGAGAAGGTGTTGAGTAAGTGTTTATAGATAGGTTCAGAGAAGAACAAGCTGTAATATGTAAAGAATAATGGGGGGTCACGGTGGCTTAGTGGTTAGCACGTTCGCCTCACACCTACAGGGTCGGGGGTTCGATTCCCGCCTCCGCCTCGTGTGTGTGGAGTTTGCATGTTCTCCCCGTGCCTCGGGGGTTTCCTCCGGGTACTCCGGTTTCCTCCCCCGGTCCAAAGACATGCATGGTAGGTTGATTGGCATCTCTGGGAAATTGTCCGTAGTGTGTGTGTGTGTGTGAGTGAATGAGAGTGTGTGTGTGCCCTGTGATGGGTTGGCACTCCGTCCAGGGTGTATCCTGCCTCGATGCCCGATGACGCCTGAGATAGGCACAGGCTCCCCGTGACCCGAGTAGTTCAGATAAGCGGTAGGAAATGAATGAATGAATGAATAATAATAATAATGTTTTATTTTATTTCTTGTCTTGCTATCTTTAAAAAAATATGAACTTTTATTATTTAAATTATTAATTTTTTATTATTTTTTAATTATTTTTTTTATATTCCTTACTTTATGCCAACAAAATACTTGTCCTACAGGTCCGATAGGCACAGGCTCCCCATGACCCGAGAAGTTCGGATAAGCGGTAGAAGATGAATGAATGAATGAATGAATGAATGTAAAGAATAAAACACTGGGACACCGAGCTGCTGGATTGGGGATCTGAAAGATTTTCATTCACGAATTGAGTCGACAAAGAACTGAGATATCGTGTGTAAAAAAGTACGGAAGTGTAGATAATGTGTCAGAACCGTTCTTGGAGGTAAAAAAAATAAATAAATAAATCAATGTTTCATGTTTCTAACAGATGCCATGACCATTTATCTAATCCATCAAGATAACATATTAAACATTACAAATTCCTCTGCAGAACAAGCAGAATCTCACAGATCTCTTCTGATTTATTTTTGTAAATTGTTCTTTAAACGTTCTTGTATTTTGGATTTTGGACCATTTTTTTTTTTAATCAGAACTACTGTGTATTAATACATGAAACTCTCCTGATTCCTGATCCACCGGTGAGCCCGTGATCCGCTCCAGACCCATCGTGGTCTTTAGGTTTCACCGTCATCACACGTACCTGAACACACCTGATTCCTCTTTCCTCACGTTAACTCTGTGAATTTAAACATCTGTGTTGTCTTCTTGCTTTCCGCATGACTTCATGTAGTGAATGTTATGAGCTCGATAGATTAGCGCTTAAGCCGGACGAAAAAAAGACGTTATCAGCCGATCGCCGACGGCTTTCTTAGAGTAAAGGCAAAGACACGTTAATGTCGAGTTTGAAATCAATCACGTCGTAATGCTACGGATTTATTCGGACACGATCGTATTTAGGGTGTTGATTATACAATATTGTGTGAAATTGATTATGTATTTATTTACACGCTCTTATTATATATGGCTCGTTGTTGAATGAAACCATTTTAACGCCAGCTTTCCTTTGAGTCATGAGAAAATGATCTACAGTAGAATGATCACATTTTCTGCAGTGGATTAAATGTTCTTATTGTATTTATTTTATAATTTTGGATTTTATTTGCACTTTTTTTTGCTAATTTTTACACTACCGCGAGGTTCTGAGGCTCCGCCCATCTGATTAGCGTATTTTATACGGTATGCTTTTCTAGCTTCAGTATCTAAAAGGATTCATCAAAACTGTTGTAGATGAAGTGAAATATTGACATGAATCAGACACTATAGAGAAATTGTTATTGTCATTGTTCAGTGTGTATGTAGATATACAGAGCAGTGTGTATGTCAGTGTGTATGTAGATATACAGAGCAGTGTGTATGTCAGTGTGTATGTCAGTGTGTATGTCAGTGTGTATGTAGATATACAGAGCAGTGTGTATGTCAGTGTGTATGTAGATATACAGAGCAGTGTGTATGTCAGTGTGTATGTCAGTGTGTATGTCAGTGTGTATGTCAGTGTGTATGTAGATATACAGAGCAGTGTGTATGTCAGTGTGTATGTAGATATACAGAGCAGTGTGTATGTCAGTGTGTATGTCAGTGTGTATCTCAGTGTGTATTTCAGTGTGTATGTAGATATACAGAGCAGTGTGTATGTCAGTGTGTATGTAGATATACAGAGCAGTGTGTATGTCAGTGTGTATGTCAGTGTGTATCTCAGTGTGTATTTCAGTGTGTATGTAGATATACAGAGCAGTGTGTATGTCAGTGTGTATGTCAGTGTGTATGTAGATATACAGAGCAGTGTGTATGTCAGTGTGTATGTCAGTGTGTATGTAGATATACAGAGCAGTGTGTATCTCAGTGTGTATCTCAGTGTGTATGTAGATATACAGAGCAGTGTGTATGTCAGTGTGTATGTCAGTGTGTATGTAGATATACAGAGCAGTGTGTATGTCAGTGTGTATGTCAGTGTGTATGTAGATATACAGAGCAGTGTGTATGTCAGTGTGTATGTCAGTGTGTATGTAGATATACAGAGCATTGTGTATGTCAGTGTGTATGTAGATATACAGAGCAGTGTGTATGTCAGTGTGTATGTCAGTGTGTATGTAGATATACAGAGCAGTGTGTATGTCAGTGTGTATCTCAGTGTGTATTTCAGTGTGTATGTAGATATACAGAGCAGTGTGTATCTCAGTGTGTACCTCAGTGTGTATGTAGATATACAGAGCAGTGTGTATGTCAGTGTGTATGTCAGTGTGTATGTAGATATACAGAGCAGTGTGTATGTCAGTGTGTATCTCAGTGTGTATGTAGATATACAGAGCAGTGTGTATGTCAGTGTGTATATCAGTGTGTATGTAGATATACAGAGCAGTGTGTATGTCAGTGTGTATGTCAGTGTGTATGTAGATATACAGAGCAGTGTGTATGTCAGTATGTATGTCAGTGTGTATGTAGATATACAGAGCAGTGTGTATGTCAGTGTGTATCTCAGTGTGTATGTAGATATACAGAGCAGTGTGTATGTCAGTGTGTATATCAGTGTGTATGTAGATATACAGAGCAGTGTGTATGTCAGTGTGTATGTCAGTGTGTATGTAGATATACAGAGCAGTGTGTATGTCAGTGTGTATCTCAGTGTGTATGTAGATATACAGAGCAGTGTGTATGTCAGTGTGTATATCAGTGTGTATGTAGATATACAGAGCAGTGTGTATGTCAGTGTGTATCTCAGTGTGTATGTAGATATACAGAGCAGTGTGTATGTCAGTGTGTGTCTCAGTGTGTATGTAGATATACAGAGCAGTGTGTGTCAGTGTGTATCTCAGTGTGTATGTAGATATACAGAGCAGTGTGTATGTCAGTGTGTATCTCAGTGTGTATGTAGATATACAGAGCAGTGTGTATGTCAGTGTGTATATCAGTGTGTATGTAGATATACAGAGCAGTGTGTATGTCAGTATGTATCTCAGTGTGTATGTAGATATACAGAGCAGTGTGTATGTCAGTGTGTATCTCAGTGTGTATGTAGATATACAGAGCAGTGTGTATGTCAGTGTGTGTCTCAGTGTGTATGTAGATATACAGAGCAGTGTGTATGTCAGTGTGTGTCTCAGTGTGTATGTAGATATACAGAGCAGTGTGTGTCAGTGTGTATCTCAGTGTGTATGTAGATATACAGAGCAGTGTGTGTCAGTGTGTATCTCAGTGTGTATGTAGATATACAGAGCAGTGTGTGTCAGTGTGTATCTCAGTGTGTATGTAGATATACAGAGCAGTGTGTATGTCAGTGTGTATCTCAGTGTGTATCTCAGTGTGTATGTAGATATACGGAGCAGTGTGTATGTAGATATACAGAGCAGTGTGTATGTCAGTGTGTATCTCAGTGTGTATCTCAGTGTGTATGTAGATATACAGAGCAGTGTGTATGTCAGTGTGTATGTCAGTGTGTATGTCAGTGTGTATCACAGTGTGTATCTCAGTGTGTATGTAGATATACAAAGCAGTGTGTATGTCAGTGTGTATGTAGATATACAGAGCAGTGTGTATGTCAGTGTGTATCTCAGTGTCAGTGTGTATGTCAGTGTGTATCTCAGTGTGTATCACAGTATGTGTGCTCTTCAGTGTTGGAGAACATGGACACAGTGAGAATGTCGTCCTCGCTGTAATATGATGAATAAATTCATTACAGAGCCGTACAGAGCTCTGGCCCTACAGCACTCCAGCTCATCGTATGCACAAACATGTCTCAGTATAAAATAACCCCAACCTTATGTAAGGCAAGGACAAGAAGCTCTCCTCTGCTAATGCAAACATCTCCATTGCCAAAGAGACACTCTATAAAGCAGAATACACAAAGACCTTCAGGACGACTGTGGAGAAGGAGCAGGTGGGAGAATAAAAGCAGTCGATAGGTTCAGCGTTTAGATTTAATGATGCTGTAAAGAAAACAAAAGCTGCAAGGTGACATAATAGGACTTAATAGCTTATGGATTTTATTTATTTGTTTATTTGTTAGTTTGCCTATTTATTTATTTGTTTTTTTGTTTGTTTGTTTGTTTGTTTTTGTTTAAACAAAAAAAGTATAAAATTATATATAATATAAAAAAGGAATGACTGAAAAATACATAAAAAAAACTAAAATTACATTAAACTTAAATTCAAAAATTACAATAAATAATAAAACTATTTTCAACATTGACTAATGTGACATGCTTACAGAGTTTATTTATTTATTCAGGACTAAAAAAAAATTATAATACATTTTTTCCAAGTGTTCCCTCGATAATAATAATAATAATAATAATAATAATAATAATAATAATAATAATAATAATAATAATAATAATAAGTGTTATTATTGACATGGTGAGGTTTCTATATGTATGCTTATATAACATGTGGAAGGAGTCTCCAGTGTCAGTGATGTGTAACAGTCCGAGGGAACGAGGGAATGTTTCAGCTTCTATAACATAAATATCACGAAGTAACTTGATTATTAAAAAAACCTATAACTGTTGGTAAACAGTGGTGATATAAGAGCAGTCAAACACTTCACGCACCACACTATTACAGGAAACGAGTCGTCGTCACCGTGGCAACAGTAACTCCACTTGGACTCGGAGAGTTTTATTCCTTACATCTCATGATCCTGAAGTGATGGAGCCTCTCAGACGCTGCTCGGATGACCTGACGTTATTACTGCCGTGAACTTTTAACTTCCCGACTTTTCCATCACTGTCAGCGCTCGGAGCTAGCCGTCAGTGATATTTAGAGAGGACAGGCTGAAAATTGGAATCTGGAGTAAAGCTGAGAGAGGATAATGTAATATAGTCCGTCAGGAGGCTGCTGTCACAGCCCAAATTAACCACCTCGTCTGCCTCGCTGTGGCACCGGAGCCAGGAAATTGGGCAAATCATCATTTTACAGATTGACGTGATGATATTCTGGATGATTAGCGCAGTGGACATCTTCATTTTTAAATATTCATCATTACATCCGGGCTAAACACTCAGATGCATCTAAACAAATACTTTATATTTATAGTATATATATTTCTTATAAATCTTTAACAGTAAGGCATCGACGACTTACCTGTTCAACCATCATATAAAGTGTTAATCAGTGGATTTTTCTGTAACAAGGGCCATTAATGGGCCACATGTTACATTCAGGGGCCAAGTACAGGGTACATTCATGCACAAAAAATTATTTATTCAGTACGGTGCAAATACATCCAGGCGGTCGTTCCTTTTTCAAACGCTCGAGTGCCGCCAATTGTTTGGGGGTGGAATTGCATCTGTGATCGTTGCTTTTCTTGTCGACGATTGATGGAACAGGGGCCAGTCAGGGGCCAATCAGATTTCAGCAGGGGCCAAGGCCCCTGTGGTCCCGCATCTAGAACCGCCCCGAGTTTTAATAAATTTTTCAAAAAAAGGAAACTTTCTTCACTGTTTTTTATGTCACTCACTCATTCCCTACCGCTTATCCCTACTTCTCGGGTCACGGGGAGCCTGTGCCTATCTCAGGTGTCATCGGGCATCGAGGCAGGATACACCCTGGACGGAGTGCCAACCCATCACAGGGCACACACACACACTCTCATTCACTCACACACTCACACACTACAGACAATTTTCCAGAGATGCCAATCAACCTACCATGCATGTTGTCTTTGGACCGGGGGAGGAAACCGGAGTACCCGGAGGAAACCCCCGAGGCACGTGGAGAACATGCAAACTCCACACACACAAGGTGGAGGAGGGAATCGAACCCCCAACCCTGGAGGTGTGAGGCGAACGTGCTAACCACTAAGCCACTGTGACCCCCTGTTTTTTTATTTTTCACCCAATAATCTCATGACTAATAACACACAGGGATACAGCAAAAATAATTAAGCTATAATTAATAATTTATCACAAATATACATTGCTGCTTTTCTCCACTCATGACCATGGAATAAAATAAAAATAAAAAAAAAAAACAGAAAAGTAAGTACAGTAATGTTTCTGTTCATTTTCTCGATCGTTTGTTCATTTTAACGAACTTTTGAAGGCATCTGATAAACATCGTCATCTGATAAATGTTTGGAGAAAAAAAAAACATTCAGATGCTCTTTGTTTTATTTATTCATTTTTATTGCAGAAAATATTTCTAAAATCTTCCCACCGGATTTACAAACGTTTTGGATTTTCTTCCTACTCGCTGATCATCCACAAGCTACCAAAATGTTCGCGATTTGGCCGATTTACAAGTAGACGAACCCCAAACGTCCCGACAATCATCCAATGATGCAGTTCAGCCACTGCGGCTCTCCAGCTACTGGAGACACGCACTAACTGCATTAGCTCCGCCCCCTTTTAGAGGATGAAACTTCGGTTCTGATTGAATGACTCATTTTGTTGGTGTGTTATTTTAATCATGATTATACTTTGCCATTATATAAAATAAATTTACAATATATATATATATATAGGCGGGATACGATGGCTTAGTGGGTAGCACGTTCGCCTCACACCTCCAGGGTCGAGGTTCGATTCCCGCCTCCGCCTTGTGTGTGTGGAGTTTGCATGTTCTCCCCGTGCCTCGGGGGTTTCCTCCGGGTACTCCGGTTTCCTCCCCCGGTCCAATG